>NC_051160.1:50921059-50964215 GCF_013339745.2 Dermacentor silvarum
TCTTATATAGGGACTTTAGGTTTACCTGGCAAATCACTACGAAACAATAAATTGTTCCTTAACTGCGGCGCAACAATTCCTGCTGCTGCACCCGTATGTCGAGCATTAGAATGAATTCATAGAGGAATTGTTAGATTGTGCGTGATTTTTGTGAAAGAGAATTTCAATTATTATTTTTCTCCATATACAAAAATACGGTGCCATAAAAAAAGTGATTTTTTACTTCCTCTTCATTGTGGAAAACGCAAACTTAAGAATGTACCGGGCTATGGAAACAGCAGCTGCCGAGTATAAGAAAGATTTTAAATGAACTAAATGAGACCTGACCGTAGAATGAGTGATGAGCGTTGAGCGTTGTAGAAGGCAGGAAAAGCAAGAGGTTAAGTGCAGATATTTCAGAAAACCGCATAGAAA
Source organism: Dermacentor silvarum (assembly GCF_013339745.2). NCBI lineage: Eukaryota > Metazoa > Arthropoda > Arachnida > Ixodida > Ixodidae > Dermacentor > Dermacentor silvarum. The sequence continues at coordinate 50,921,474 of NC_051160.1, forward strand.
ACTTCATGCATCAGTTTTTCCCACGTGTAGGTATTTTCCGCCAACTTTTTTTCAGTGTCACACTCAGTCATGCTGAATGAGAGGGACCACGATAGCAGTTTGAAACTGTCGCCAAAGTTGCGTTATTGATTTCTACCTTCCGCCCTGCATAATTCAGCTGTCGGTGTCAAACGAAAGCAGCAGACCATAATATTAGGGCAATGCCTCGTAAGAAATTGTTGTTATTATTGTTGCTGCATTCAACCCACTCCGCTGTAATTATATGAATTCGCTCTATGGGCAGCACCGAGCTCTTGATGAGGCACACTTGCATTGCGTGTCATCCGTATTATAAATTGCACTCAGATGTTTCGAGAGCCAGAAAACGCAAAATATCAGGTGCGTCGGATGGGGTGGTGACGTAAGCCAACACATGTTCGCGTAATTTGCTCTACGAAGCAAAGCTGCCATGCAAGCAAGAATCAATGCCTGTTGCCATGCTTCACAGAAAGCATATTCACGCAAGCTGTACGGAACAGAAGGCCAGCAATGCTCTGTATAGTACTCACATAAAAACAGAGCAGTGAGTGACTAGTGCATTCTTGATATTGCTGCTTGAGTGCCAGCACCTTATCACGAAATGAAAATCAATAAACAATCTTACGACATAAGCGTACACTAAATGCCAACCTTAAGGAGAGCAGCAATCTGTAAGTTGCTTACGAGGCCTAACCACATTGCCAAACGAGCTTGTGCATAACTCATGTGGACTCTCAATGTGCAAGGGGAACAACTACATGCTTTTCACATCTTCAGCTCTTCAGACTTCTAATTCTAATTAGGGAATGTTCCGGATTCATTGTCACGGAAACTATCGACCATTAATAGGCTAGGGAAGTACAAAGCTCAGTAGAACACGTTGCTGGGCTATTTGGTGCATGCTTATTTACCTAAATTGCAGCAAAGCAAATTACGTGAGAAGAGAGAAGCAATACAGACAGGGCGACGCCTGCAACAGGCGAGCACATCACCTTACTTGAGAAATTTATCAATACTTCAAGTGGCTCCTTCTTCCAAGCGTAATCCTTCGGTGCGGTCTTTACGAAACTGTCCACTTCATCCATTAGGCAACTCTACTGATCGTTAGGCTGGGTCTTGCTTGAAACATGTCGGTTAAGCGATAGAAGTCCACGTGCTCGGATCCTTTGTGGCCCACCGGACTTCGGCCCTGCTTCTGGCCCTCAGCTATACTGTCCGGAACATGGGCGTCACTGAAGACCTTCAAGTTCCCTGCACCTCTGAACTTCATAGAACACCTGAACAACTGTAGAAGTAGATCTCTTTTGAGGTGTCTGCTCTCTTTGGTTTCGTCGCGCTGTCAGTGGGACATGCAAAACGCATTTTCCAAGATTCTTTGTACGGAGTTATGGTGACATGTGCGCTTACCGTACGACTGGTTGTGCGTAGTGTGCTTCAAGCAGCATCCCAATAGGGTGGCCGTGCAGGAATTCCCCTATTTCAAGAAATTGGCAGCTCAGAACATTGAATTTCTATAAAAAGCACTACTTCTAGGCGGTAGGAGGGCACAATGCTCCCAAGAAGAACAAAATGCTTCAAATACGTCTGAAGAGGGCACTATGAATACCAATAAGGTTTATTTTATTTTCGACCTCGTTGGTGGTGTCATGAGATGTACCCATATTGATGTAGCAAATAAAATTTTGCTTTAATCAAAGTTCAGGCAATCCTTTCACAAAGTGTTCAGATTATTCGCACGGGCAGCATGCCAGGAGCCCCGTGGGTAGTAACCGGAAGCTGGTCACTCCTGCCCGCCGTGAAGATTAGTGATGCCACCTAGTACCAGCCAGGACCGTAAATTCGACCATTTCTATAGCAGTTGCTGGATTAACCTTCTCGTATTACTTTTTTAAAGCGAATCTTGCCTCTTTCACCTGACATATCGCTTAGTGGCTCTTGTCCAGGGCGATGAGTCCCTGAAGAGTCGACGCTCCAACTATCATCATTATCCATGTGGTTACGGTGATTTACTCTTCGGCTTCGTTCAATGGAGTAGTTTAGAACGCGAGCGTATCCTGGCTCGCAAACTCGAAACCAGGTAACGTTGATAGGCAGCAAGGAATGACTTGCAGACTTCCTCATAAAATGAATGTTGGAGTAGTCGATGCACAGTATTGAGAGGGAAACCACAGTGCACCCATGTCGTTCGTGGATGCAGAGAAAAACGCTGTTGTGTGGCCTTTGCTTTCAAATGGTCGCGAAATCTACCTACTGTAGAAAGTATCTTTAAAAGCTTGATAGTTTCTTTTCTTTTTTCGGGGAGAAGTATTAAGTAGCAGGCCAGTTGCTTGTCCAACTCACGTCTCTTCTAGTAAGCACACGCAATGGCTTCTGAACGCCGGTGAGGCGTTTTGGACAGTGCACTGTGTTGGGAATTTCAGAATACAGATAGCGCGACTGTAGGCATCCGTACATGGCCGAATGGGGAGGCATAATGAATGCAGAAAGGGGAAACTATGGCTTATCTGGCTGCGGCTAGTGTTGCATTGTTCGATGCTGATCAGGCGCACCTGGTACTTAATGAATGCAGTGTAAACCATTGCAGTGAATCACAACCACTTACCGATCCTGCTTAATTCTCGGCTAGATGCTCGTCGACACTCGCTCACACATGCAGATTCGATTGGGTTGCTTACTAATTGCTCTCGCGATACGCAGGCACTCATTATTTACGCTGAAGAAGTAGCACTCATTCTTAATTTTTAAAAAGCGTCCACGTTTCTCTTGTAGAATTTCGCAGTGTATTTTGCAGCGTAATAAACAGCACAAGCAATACATATGACGATGTGAGCAAGCGCATTGTATTTCTAGACGTCTTCTTGTTTGTTGTTCTTTTCCTGTTAGTTTTCACGGTACAAATTTAATAAGTGAATTTCGGCAGGCCGGTTGCGTTCTGTGCGAGTAAATATGGCGATTGGTTGCATTGATTGAGGTGTTCGTTTCATGTAATAACATCATGTTACTTTACCGACTCCATTGAAAATTGTCAGCCACATTCTCGTTCACACATTCGCAGGCAGCGCTTACGCATTGCGCTGACGACATAGAGCAAATCTACAGCAGGTCATCACGGCAACGAGTGTCCTACAGGTAATATGACTTGAAGCGGTAAAGTGCTGGGTAATGCTACAGGCAGCAAACTATTATTGGATTTCGAGCTAAGCCGGCAGAATAGGGGTCACACGGGTACGCAATCACTGCTCAGTGTCAAATTTTGCTAAGGCGATTTCCACTCAGGAACGTCAATGGGTGTACATATTGGCGATTGCAAAATTGACCATAAAGTATGGCGGCCTAATACTTTGTACATTGGAGTCAAAATTAGTGTGTTTGTGTTTACGCTCCTGATTAGCAGATTTAGCTGCGCGGCGCTTACGGACCCCTCCGCTTAGATTTCACGCGCCTATGCAGTGTAGGAAACGGAGTAGATATTGCATTTTATAAGTGCCTCTGGTGGACGCGCGATCCGCGTGCTGTGAGTTCCGCTGCAAAGCGACCTAGAAGCCAAGCAGGTGCATACTTACGCTCCGCTCAATGCAGATGTGAGCGGAGCGAGAGAAGCGATCTTCATTTCGCTGCCCGCATGGTCGTTGTGCTCATGCGTACTAACGTTCGATCTAAGCGGTTGTGTGGATATTGCTGGAATATGCTGGCCTAGATGGGAGCGGACCGCGAGCGCTTGATTAAAACATTCGAATGTCACAAGTGGTCTACACACTGCATTCGGCTCGTGTGCGGTCACTGGTTCATGAATGCACCCTAAGCTACTAAGAATCACTGTTATTTTTGTTGCCACCCAAATGAAACCTTAGTAAAAAAACAATTTACTGATCTAAAAGTGTAACAGGTAGCTCAAAAAACGAATGCACTAGTTGATCACTGTACAGCCTTCGCACGATCGTTCGCATTAAAAAATGAAGGACACTTTGTGAATTCCAAAGTGTGTTCGGCGAAAGCCTGTGCCCATTCTTCTTTATTTATTTTGATTTATTTATGATACCCTCAGGGTCAACAGACAATACAGAGGGGAGTGGTATAAAATACAGAACAACAAAATTTTAACTACAAGAAGCAGCACAATGTTTCTAGTCATACGACAATAGTTATGAAGAGGCAGAATGCATGTTACAAAAAATACTGTAAATACAATAAATACAAAGAAGCAGTCCAGTGTTTCTAATTATACAATAATTGCTATAAAGAGGCACAATACAACAAGATGTTACAATGCATTCTTTAATGAAGTCACAAATTTTTCATGATCTGAGATTGTTACTACCAATTTGGGAAGACAATTGCAATAATTTGATGTGCGTGGTATGTATCACTGTAGGAATGATTCTGTTTTACACAACGGAATGCCAACTTTATGAGCATAATCCAGACGGTGCGAAACGTAATGGGGAGGAAGTATTAGTAAATCACGCAGGTAAGGATGATGATACAGTTTGTGAAAAAGGCTTAAGCGAAGCATCGCACGCCGAGAAGCAAGCGTAAGTAGTTTAAGGTTAGCTTTCATTACCGTGATGCTCGAGATTCGATTGTAATTAGAGAGTATAAAACGGACCGAATTATTTTGCACCATTTCTAGCGAATGTACCAAATTATTATGATGCGGATCCCAAACCGAAGCGGCATATTCTAACTTAGGACGAATGAGTGTTTTATATAGCATTAGTTTGAGAGACGAAGGCGACTTTGCAAAGTTACGACGAAGCTATCCGAGCATGCGATTAGCGTTGCAGACAACATGAGACAACATGTGAGTAGCCCATGTTAGATTGCTACTGATGTGAACTCCGAGGTACTTATATGAAGATACGCTGTCAAGTAGTACATTATTTATCGTAAAAACCAGACTATAGGTCGAACCGGAATATAGTTCGACCCCCCCCCCCCCCCCCCACTAACCAATTCTAAAATGAACAAAAATATTTTTCAGTGGCAAAAGTACCGAAAGACACCCTTACCTTTACACAAATGCGACTCAGCCGGTTCCACAATGGTGACAGTATTTATTTAAATGCTGCTTTGTGCCTTGATGATAAGGTGCTGACAAACACGCGGGTTTATTGTCGCACGATACGAAGCCCATGGCAACCTTCCACGTACTCAATCGCCTTTTTCTTGAAGGCGACGGTGAATTGCCGTCGGCTTCCGCTCATTTTGAAACAAAATGTGAAAAAGCAGCCTGAATGCGAAGGCGAAGGCGGCAGTTTACTTCATCTGCCCATTGTTGCAAGACTTCCCTAGTTTTTCCGTCAATTTCCGGTATATAAGACGAGGGTCGACTTTTCGCAATGGCTTTTTGAAAAAAAGATCGACCTATATTCCGGTTTTTACGGTAGGTGATAAATAGGTAAACTAGTAATCTTTCTAGACATCAATGACTACCACCGCATGCGCATTCGCTCATTCTTCTTCTGGCGTTTGGTATCCGGGGAATCTACATTCTTGGAGCGCTTGTCCGAACCGCTTGCCGTGGAACCATCACCGGGCCGCTTGAGAGCCATCCGACTAGCTCGACTGCTGCAACGAGACGTGAGACGTCTGACCAAGGAGCGTTGCCGCGCGCGCCGCTGTGCCATGACGTGATTGCTGAGACAGTATAAGGGGGAGAGGCCACAGATGTGGCGGCGCAACTGTTGCTATACGCCGCTATGTCATCACGTGATTACTGAGAGAGAGTGAGGGGGAGAGGCGACAGCTGGCACCGTTCCAGGGCACAGATGGACGGACGGTCAGACGCCGCGAGTATGAGCCATTAAAGGCTTTCGCCTTAAAAGATTTTTTACTGCTGTAATTTGCCGTGATTTAGACAAGGTTTGCTTGAGGAGAGCGCCTGCCTTCCTGATTGGAAGAAGTGAGAACCCTGTAAAAGGGGTGCCAAGGTCGATCCAAATGGTCGCGAAGCTTCGGGCGAAAAGCGGTTCTCAACGAATTGTCACCGACATCAGCAAGAGTAGTTATGGGAGCAGCGATTGAAGAGCGACTATGTTTGAAGGGTACAAACATTGGGAAAGAAAAATTATTTAAAGCGAGGCATAGTTAGATTCCTAATCAATTTTATATACGCATGGCGAAAAAAGAACAACTCTATTTTACTTGATCATTATCAATAAATACCTTTTTTTCAGCGCCCACAGTAAGAGCGCCCATCGATAGCGGCAGGCTTTGACGCCGCTGTCACTTGCAATGCAATGCAGCTCTTGAAGTGAACAGAAAGGCGCGCTCGTAATTTTCATGCCCCCCTCACATGTTGTGTTGCTTTGCTTGTCGATGTTTGACTGCATTTGGTGACGCGGGTAATTTCATTGTTTCTTAACCTGTTCAGTCAAAAGTAGTGAGTTGCGACCGCCAGAAAGTTGTTTAAGTTAGTTGTTTTCGTGCGACAACGCTGGTCGACGGCCTTGGCGTCCGACAAAAGGACGAGCACTCTATGCCCAAAGCGTTCGTCGGCCTCCAAAGAAAGTATGTTACGTGCAGCGATGCGATTTCGACACCCGTATACGGCTGAACTTTTCCTGCGTCGCTTTCCGCGCTGGAAGCTCGAAACTCTCATCGAGTCGAATGGTGCGGCATTTGAATATACAGCTGTAATGGCCAGCCTTCGAAAACAAATATCACTCACGACGTCGTGAGAGTTCAAAACTATGAAGCCACGTTAAACGTTGCGTTGCTGTTTACAATACCACGTTCACCCTTGCGGGCATCAAAACATTACTGAATAAAAGCATCAATCTTGTCATGCTAGACAAGTGGCCTCGACCCGCTTCTAATTTAACTCTGATCGAATTCCAGCTGCGAGAGTGATGCGAGTGACAGTGGCCTGAGCGGAGTGGAAGCACTCATGTGAATGTGAACACAGTCGCAGAACCCAACGCAACACTGTGATGTGTACTTGTGCATATGTCACGCGCTTTTACTAATCACGTGGCTATATAAGTGTTTAATTCTGAGGTTTTACGTGGCAAAGACACAATATAATGAGGCATGCTGTAGTTTATAATTCAACACGTTGCACTGGCTGTGTTATGTATCGTGCGCCTAAATATAAGTGTTGTGGTGCTTTTGTATTTTGCCCACAGCGAAACATGCTGAAACCTTTGGAAATATAGTCTGCTTTCGTAGAGGAGTTTACTATAGTGGTTTGAAGTGAAACATCGCAGGTCATGCCGTTGCGCTGTATTATAACAGTATATATATATATATATATATATATATATATATATATATATATCGCTGCGGAGCAAAAGAGGTTTAAATTATAGTTACCGAATATTTACAAAGCGCCCACGGGCATACGAGGCATACAAGATGCAACACCAGACCCCGCGACAGAGAGCATCGTCTTCTGTTTTGGCCTCAGTCAACGTTGTATCGAGCATTGCTTGGTAAGAATATATATATATATATATATATATATATATATATATATATATCCTTTCTATAAATGTCATACACGTTGATTGAAGCTTTCCGATGCTTTCCCACCGATTATACCTATTCACCGCATGCTCACATGGCAACGTTATAAAAACCGCGCTTTCGCGGAATGCGCTGTGGAAATCGAAACCGAAACCCCAAGCAAATCGGTCGGACTACGTGGCGCAGTAACACATGTGTATAGGCCGAGCTGTCACAGACAGTTGTCGCCAGGTATAGGTCGTTATTGTTATTGCTGTAGCGAATGGAAGCAGGTTATCGCCATATGTGTTCCAGTGCCAAATGTCAAGGATTCTAGAAGGTGTGGAAGTCTGTGTGAACAAGGTGGATGACATTGTCGTGTTTGGCAGAGATCACTTTAAGAATGACAGCCGCATTGAAACCGTCCTCCAGAGAAATGAGGAGGCAGGAGTTACCTTGAACGCCACGCAGTGTTCTTTAGGCGCCTCGTCGGTAGAGTTCCTGGGTGCCATCGCTAGCTCCATTGGCATCGCGCCAGACAAGGTCACTGCTTCTGCAAGCATCCAGGTTCCCACAGACTTGGCATATGCAAGGCGCTTTTTGATAATTTTTAAGCACTCTGGATGTTTTTTTTACATGTTTGTCTGCTGCCACGACACCTCTCAGATTGCTACTGAACGAAAACGCTGTCTGGACATTGGATGTACAAATAACGGCCTTCGACTTTCACAAGAAAATTGTTGCCTTATTCCAAAGAGCCTAAAATTTCCAACAGCGTTTGCCAATGCCAGCTCCTACGTACTGCACTCAGTCCTTCTCCATGTTCAACTAATTTATGAAAGGCGAATGTTAGTGTTACCATCACTAGCCTTCACTTCTACTGAACAGCGGCGCTGGCCGAAAGGCGGCGCTGGCCGTCTCATGGGCAGTCCAGAGGTTACATTAGTTCTCTCGGGGTGTCAGCTTGCTCAATGAAACCGACCACCGGTCACTCATAAAATTGGTAGGATTGGCTGACCTGGGCTTCAAGCCTCCTCGAGTGCACTGGGTTGGCATCGGGATCTTGCGCTACCAGTTAACGGTCAAGTACGTCACGCGGAAATTCCTCGTCACAGTCTACACTCTGAAAGGATCCTCAGCTACATCTCTCTAGCCAATGTGGTCATGTTGAGTTCTTTGCATAGCCTGTTGGCAAGGCTTTTCCTCGAACTTTGTCAATGCGCCTTGAAGACCAGTGAGGTCTTCAGAATTAACTTGGATGGGAAATGCTCTACAAAATGAAATACTGCTGCAAATGCTGCCTACACGTGACCGGTTGTCATTGAAGTTCACTATTGTCAGGAGTGACAATTGTACTTCCGGACCAGAACAGCTGATAGCAGCAAACAGAAAAAAAAGAAAGCAGTGTAATGAAGCATAGGCGCCTCGTATTTTGGGTAGCAGCTCGAAGAACGAAGACGAAGACCCGTGCTGGGATTGCAAGAGAGCTTGGGCTGTTTGCTGCTGCTAGGCTGCTGCAAGACTAAATATCTCCTTTAAATAAATCTAATTAAATTAGGTGGCGGTTGCGGGGATCCCTCAAGACACTTGAGCTCCGCACTCGTACGTTGCCCACCAACACCATGACAACACCATGAGCACCATGTTAACTCATTACAACAGGTAGAAAGAGAGGAAGATGATGACCCGGTCGCACAAAAGACAGAGCGCGGAGGAGAAGCCTCCTTATAAGAGGTACGGTGAGCGCGTGCATCGTAGAACAAGGTGGCTTGGCTTCAGTATTCCTGGAGTAGAATACGGGCATGCAACACCAAGGCGGGTACGGCCCAAGTACAGTGACCAACTAGCGATGTCCTGTCCAAGGACCAGGGTCGACGAGGTGGTGGTGGTCTGTCACTGAATAGCCGCTGGTCCCGATCTACCCGGGAACTCGGGACACATCAGCGATTGCGACCCTGGCCATGAACACACTGCTGTTGGACCTAGCCAGTCCCGCCTCTGTCCGGCATGCCAAAGCTGTTACGGTGCGCGGCAGGAGCACGAGTCGGCATTATTTACGATTTCCCGAGGTACCATTAGCACCGAGAGAGGTAGTCTTCGACACGTAAAATGCAACGCGACCCCCGTCACTCAAAGACGCAGTACTACAGACCATACCAGAATCTAAGTTCTTGTCAGACGCATTGGTACTGCAAGCGTCGTAGAGTGACACTCGCAAGGCTAAGCTCTAGGATGTTACTTTCCACAATGGTAGCAGATAAGAGCTTGCATTACTTACAGATAAGTCTCGATGCCATTCAAAACTTTTTTGTGTCTGGTCATTTTAATTGTGTGTTTTATTGAAGGTTGTGTTTTGCCACCAGCTCAGTTCTTGCGTTCATTCTGTTCACTCAAACCAGCGTAGCACGTGCGTCATACGAGTTATGACGCTCGATATTATGACGCTCAAACTCGATATTGAAACCACCGGGACAATGTCTCCATTTACGATGGTCGTCTGCTCACTGGAGAGTACCTTGTGGCGCCCGCTATAGGGCAACAAGACATAGGGTGAACCTGCCCCACGATGGTCCCCGAGAGGCTGATCAGTTTCGGCACAAACCAGACAGTCCGTGTGGTGGTCAAATCTCAGCACCCAAGTGAAAACTGCAGTGATAAACTGTGCTCTATGTGCATATTCAAGGGTCCACCTTTTCGAACCGATAATGCCGTCAGAATCTCCTGAAGTACTCTGGGAGGGAATTACCGCAGATCTGTTTGGTTTATTCGGCCAGAACTTCCTGCTCGCGGTGAATCACCGTTCTGATTACCCTAAAGTCATCGCCCTCCTGTCCACGTATGCCAAGGAAGTAGTAGTGGAGCTTGAGAAGATGACTGCCAGACATAGCATTCGCGACACTGCGAGTTATATGTGCCGGCCGCAGTTTGCCTCCAAAGACTTTCAGTACTTTTCTAAGAGCTACGGGTTTAGGCACACCACAGGATGTCCTCACTTTACCCAGTCTATTGGTAAAGCAGAGCGAATGGTCCACGCTTTGAAATACTTCATGTGCAAAGCTGAAGATCCTCTGCCGGCTTTGCCGGCATATCGAAACACCCAGTCCCACTTAACTTCTCATTGGCCGTGGGACTCCTCGTGAGAAATACCGACACGACGGCCGATGCACCAGCCAATAGACGTCACGTGGACCTGCTCGTTGCGGTACCAGTGCTAGTACCAACGTCTATGACAGTCCAGAACCACAGACTTGAATCATCACATGATTTGATGAGAGTGGCGCCCCCCCCCCCCCCCCCCACTAGTTAAATTCGTGCTTTAGGGTTACCGCGGGGATGGTACACGTGTTTCGAATGGTAGTTAAAGCATTGGGCAAAATGGACTTGTGACATGTCGTTTGTTAAGACAGCTTCTGTTTTCTTTCTCATACTGTGCTGTCGTTGTGTGATTATTTAGTTTGTTTTATAAGGCAAACCAATATGGTGGACTTTGCATTAATACAAACACGTATTGGAGAAAAGGGGGGATGTGTAGGCACGAAAATCATGCCCCAAGTAGCTGAATGGTTGTAACTCGTAAACATACATATTGCGCAGTAAAAGTAGGGTCACCGCTGCTCCAGCCATGAGAAGGGCACGGTACATTCGCTCCTTTCCGGCGAGCTCCAGGTAGCTCGACCACATTTCAAACAACGCCCCTCCAACGCTTCTCACTAAAATTAGGGCTCGTGGTCATAACACAGTAAGGCCAGCAAAATAAAACAACACTATCATCAGCGTCTTCCTCGAAGACCAAATGATTCCGACTGTTAGCAGTCTCCGCTTCATAAGTCCACCCCCCCCCCCCCCCTAAGAGAGATGGAGCCAGGGCCAATGCGAACCCACGCCTCACACTCAATTTTCACAAGTGATGCAAATGGTCAGCCGTGTCACATGCCATGACGATGGTCTCAAATAGGCATAGATTGTACCATTGCGGGCTCTGCTATTCAGCTGTGAGCCTATGCTGCCGAATATCCGCCACTATACCGCTCCAGAATTGGAGAAGGTTTATGTAATTATCAACAACGCACAAAAAACAACCGCTAGGTCTAATCATTCTTAGATGTCCTGCCCTCGGCATCGACGGCATCACGTGAAAAAAATCAAGTTCACGTGACATGCAAAAAAGCAACTGGAAGTAACCATCACAAGAAGAAATATTCTAGAATGTCTTTTATTCCCAACACAACGACGGTGACAAAAGCAGACAAAAATCTTTGCCCCTCATATCTGAGCGCAGATGCGATTTGCCTCTGTCCACTGGAACACGGATGCAGCACATGAAAGTGCTCGCTGCCAAGCGCACATCAAAACTCTCCGCAAATGTTGTCGCTCTACGGCCACCATGCTCTATGAACACTCCCCCTGCCCACAGCGGTCTATCTGAACAGCTTGCGTAGTTGACTGGGAACTGCGGGAAGCAACAGACTCGAGGCAGAAGAAACGGCCATCGCCATGACGAATGTCTTAATTTAAACTCTTCAACACGACACAACCCTTACAGATTCCCAACCTGCATACAGTAAGTGTGCCAAATTAGGCATCTCCGCCACTCGCTGTAGAAAGTTAAAACACACTGACACACTACTGAATATCGTCATCGCAAGAACCTTCGCAAAAATGAGCGTGCGGTTCAAAGGGCAAACCTGTGCTTAGCAATGCAAGTGGCACTCAGCACAATGTTAGCGGAGAGCACACTTGTCGATCATACGAAATCTGATTTGTGGGTCAAGTGCGTCGGCTTTTATACATGACTCGTCGAAGGCTCCAGCGCAATCGCTAGTATTCGCGTACCTTCCAGAAAGTACACTACTGACATTGTGCATACAACCTCATTACGCGTTAAGAGAGAACATACACAACAAATAGAAACAGCGATAACAATCGAGTAAATTTGAAATCATGCAGACGCGTCTTGCGTAGAGCTATAACCTTAAGTTGTTAGCAGATGAGACGCAGTTCCCGAAAAAGCACAACTAGGGACGTGTTTTCATAGTTATGGCTAGGTTCTTCCATTCACGAATATTCGCCCAACTTCGATAGCCTCCGGGAAAAATCGAGGTCTAGCAGTGCGCATATGTGTGAACAACAATTTGAAGCATGCGTTGTAAGCTTTTTCTTTTTAGGGGGGAGAGAAGGGGGGCTACTTTTGCGTTTAAGGTATTACGGGAACCAAAAAAGACACCTTCGAACTTCAATATTTACACTCAGTGAAAACTGCACTGGGAAACTACTCTGTGTGCATATTCAAGGCTCCAGAAGTGCCGAACCGGTGATGCTGTTGGACGCTCGCGAAGTACCCAGGGAGCGAGTAGCCGCAGAACTGTTTCGTTTGGACAGCCATAACATCCTGCTAGTGGTGGACTACCGTTGTTATTACACAGACGTCATGGCCCTCCGTTCCACTTATACCGATACCGTAATAGTGATCTAAAGCATCTTTGCTTCACATGGCATTGCCGATACGGCGCTTAATTACAACAGGCCTCAATAGCCTTCCAGCACTTTCGAAACAGCTGCGGTTTTAGGCATACCACAAACTGTTCTCACTTGCCCCAGTCTAATGGTGAAGCAGAGCCAATAATCCGCGCAATTAAGGACTTCATGTGAAAAGCTAAAGATCCGTTGATGGTTTTTCTGGCATACCGTAACATCCCTTGAGAGTCTGAAAATCGCGGGTCTAGAGCCCGGTTTCCGTTCCCACGGCAAAGCTAGCTGAAGATAGGCCGAACGTTACTTACTACTTTCAAGGACACGGTACACGGCAAAAAGGCATCGTTAGGCACATGGTGCCAACAGACGCCCTACTGCTCATGATCTTCGCAGTTTTGTAGAATGGGATACGTATGGGTCCAAAATGCCAGGACAAGGGCCACTCTTCTGAGTCGTGCAGACGGCCGTGAGTGTCCAAGTGATAAACTGCCCACACATGCCAGTGTCAATGTCAGTGATAGCCCAGCTCCATCGACTGTTCCGTCTTCACATGACTTTGGTGACAGTAGCAGCCCACCAGGTAAATTCGTGCAGTCAAGTTCGTACCCCAGATGACACACCATTAGCGAATTGTTGTTAAAACACACCGAACAATAAACTTGGATATGCTGTTCGATAAGTACAGCTTCAATTTTCATTCTACGCTGGTCTGCTTGTATAATTTCTTTCATTAGGCAATGCAATATGTTAAATTTACATTAACAGGCACGTAGTCCTGAAAACGGGGCATGTAGAGGGTGCAAAAAACACTGCCCCAAGTGGCTGAATGGCTGTAGCCTTCAAATTTATATACGGCACAGTAAAAATGAAGTCGTGGATTTTCCAGTCACTGCAATGGCACGGCGTAGTCTCGCTTAGCTGGCGAGTTCAGTGTAGCTCGACGACACTGCAAACAATGCCCCTTCAATGCTTTCCAGTAAAATCAGAGCTCCTGGTTATCAGACAGAAAGCCAAGAGAAAGAAAACATCACTCCCATCACTGTCTTTTTATCCATCATCTACGGAAAGATGGAGACAGTGCTACACCAGCCCACGTCTCAGACTGACTTTGGCGATCGCACGGAATTTTCTCGTGAAATAGTCAAACTATACGCGCTTTGCTTGCATAACTCCCGTAGACTCGAAAGATTTGTATACCCAACGGCCAAAACTCATCTTCAGTGTAGAAGCTGTGGTATAATATTATTCTTTGCTTACTACTTTGTGTGACTAGGGCTAACAAATTAGTGCAGCTCTGAGAATGTGATCCCGTGCATGCGTTTTATTTGCGTCTAATGACGACGTCCTACTTTGCACGTAGGCACTTGCTGTTCGCTTATGTTAGGTTGTTGTTCACCGTAAACCTTGTCCGCATGCAAGTGACTGAAATATATTCGCAGGAAGGTAACCTTCCTGGGCGAGAAACTCTCGTCATAAAAATACAAAAAATATATGGTCTGCAAATGACACGAAACTTAGCTCAGAAGCCTCATTATAATGCGCAGTAAAGAACTTTTTCTGTGAGCACACCTTCCCTCTATCTCTTTTCTTTTCTTCCACTTCACGCTTCCTCAGTACAGGCTGGCACACCAGGTGCAGGATTGTTATCCAATCTGCATTTGCTTTCTCCAATTTCTTACAAAGATGTAGGAGCAAAACAGAATAAGCGGTACCTTGGCGACAATACAGAATTGAGGTCAGTGCGAATTGTGACTTTGCGGATATTTCAAACAGGCCCTCAGCTAGTACGCCGCATTTGTCAAGGGAGAAGAAGAACGCGCGTATTGTATAATTATACACATCATAAAGCTTTCATCTGCAGAATTTCCAACATTGAGAGCCCTAAGCTATACTTATGGCGAATTTATTATATATCTCGAACGAACCTCTTGATCAGGCAGGCTGAGAGAGCGTTGCAGTCGTGCTTGCAATTCTGCTCTTATGTTGAGAGAAATAGGACACGCAATAAAGGTATCAGGTGGTTTTCGTAGGCAAGCTGGACGGGCCGCAAACGTCGAAAACAAAGAGAAGAACAAATGCATGCACAACACGTAGCACATGCTTTGGGAGCTTACAATCCCCCTAAGGCTTATCCTGACCAGCTGTGTGAAACGCAACACGCCACTGTTGCAACGTACAATCACATAAATTAGAGGGTATTCAGATAATTGTGCAGCGTTATTGAAAGTACTAGCCTTTACAACAACCTGTAATTATATATATAGACATACGATAAGCTTCTTGGTATAAAAACTTTCCGAGGGCCCACAACATTTCCCGATACACCTCAGTGACAGCTAGGTTGACTTCTAAAGTGCAAGGACCAGCTTTGTTCGTCGACATTCGACTTTTCTCCACTGTCGAGACGTGCTTGTTGAAGTAAGAAGGTCTATGGGGTCATTTTTCTGAACAAGAGAGCTCTGCACTTTTTGCCCAGCGAAGCACATTTTTCCTAAACCCGCGGTTTATTTTAACGGGATTGAGTATGTGTTATTGTAGAACTCCTTTTGAGAAGCTGAGTATGCTATATTTTTATTTGCACACCGCTTACTGACGATGCTGCACGCTGTTGAAAGCATGCAGACCGACCATTCAAAGACTCCAATGTGAAAATTGGGATTGTCATTGGCCCAGATTTATTACTTCGACACTTTGTTCAATTGCCGCTCAAGCCGATGCCTGAGCAAGGAGGAACCTACCGAGTACTAATCATTTATTTATTGTTTGAAGCACTCCCAACATTAGGGACATCAATAAACTCGCCCATTGTGAGCATAATGAATGCCTCGAAAGCGTCTCGTACACGATCAGTGCTACTCTATTCCTTCTCAGACACACGAAATCTATATGAGGTTGCCAAGGAACTCCCCATTCCGGTGAAATTTGTCCCCGCGTCATTGCCAGACTTCTCTTGTGAATTCTATGGCGGTAATGCATTGCTTGCAAATATCTGCCATGGTCCGCGGGATAAGCTAGAGTTTATAATGGAAAAGCAAACAATATATTTTCTCCATTCGTGGCATCAAGAGTCCGAAGCTCTGAAGAATCAAATAGCAGCGATCTCAGTCATGAAACCGAACAGCCTCTTGATTCTATCAGCGGATTCACATGCAAAAGGTCTTCGCAAATATCCTGGCGCAATATGTAACGTGGTAACAGTAACTGAAGTGGACATAGATGCTCCGGAGGACCACTATCGCTTGTGTGAATCTAGAAAGAAAGTACAGGCGTCTTCGTTGTTTAATAATGAAAGGGCACCGACAATTTTTCCGAGGGGTCATGTGTACAGAGTAACGAGACATAGAAATGTGCCCTACCGCCTCAATCCAGAATCCTTGGCATTTATAGACGCTTATAAGTCGCTCAACAACACCATTGAAGAGGCAGGGACTGGTTTCTGGTCAGATGTGTGGGAGAAGCAAGTTGAAATATCATTTAATCCAGTCGCGGCAATTACATTATTCTACTTTAATGTATTTGCTGGCGCACATTATTCACCAACGCCATTGTGTTTCTACACTGCTATGCGAAGGATTTCGGCGATCACAGTTGTCGACTCCTGGAGTTCTCTTTTTTGGTTAGCTGTGAATCTCACATTCCACTCTGGAATCTTGGCTATCTATATGGACGTGCGTTGTCGGCTCTTCTACAGTAGTCAAAGGCGTCAGCATAACTCCCGCGTTCTACTGTTCCTCGTGACTACTTTGCTGGGAAGGTCTCCGGCAGCATCGTTTACCAACACTCCTACTTTTCGTGGTTTAGCCAGTGCCATTTGGGTCCTTGGTATGATGGTTCTGGGATTTTATATTCAGTCCAGTATCACCGCCATTAGATCGATGCCCATAAATGTTAGAGTGGTCGGTTCTTTCCAGGAATTACTGCATTCTGTCGAGGCTGGTACCTTAACGCTATGCTTCAACCATGATTGGTACGATTTCATGAATTTACCAAAGCATAACGACAACGATCTCTCAAGCATCAGAATTCTTTCCAATGGAATTGAAAAGTACGTAAATGCATATGGCGAATATGACTTCCAAAAGTGCTATCTTAGAACACAAACAGGGCCGCACGTGGCGCTCTCTGTGTGCACTGATGACGAAATGGCAGCCGCTTCTCAGTGGAATCTCGTTCCTGGTGACCATTACTTCACAAGTATTCAAGCACCGCCAATGCACATGATGAATCCTTTGAGGTAAGTCGAGTTATTTTACTAATATTAGTAGTGATGGGCCTGAGTTAGAGGATGATTTGAGAGTAAACACGTTTAAGCGACATTTATAGCGTCTAACATAAGACACTGTAGCAAATCCTAGGCCAAACATATTGAAAGAAAAAATGTTTCTTAATCATATGATTCAGCCAGCAAGGTTTGGCAAGAAAAACACAAGCATTTTTCTCCTTACGCACCTGATAAAACACTTTAATCAGTTCATTTTGTAGAAAACAGAAAATACGAACTCTATACAAGTAAAAGAGCACCGAAAGTTCAAAAGCAGCAATAATATTTATATCTGGAGAAAATTTGTATCAACGTTTGTAATTAAGAGATTTATATATGCTAATTTCAATATAGCTGTGCATTTTATGCATCTGCGATGGTGCATGGCGAGGTAGGGTCACAACCTGAGCAGGACATGTCACTTTTGCCACCAGCTTGAAAATCGGTTTGTGTGAACTACAAAAAAATATATAATGAAAAGTATTTGTGATTCCCACAATAGGGGAGTTTGCTTATTGTGTTCACTTAGCCGGATTTCTTGTAAAACATGCGCCATTCGTTTCGGCCGCTCTCGTTGTCTCAGTCACAGAGAGAAGTTGAAAAATGTACACGGCCAAAGGTTCCGCTCAACTGGTAACGCAATTACATGGAAAGTCTTCAAGGGGGCCCGACAGGAAAAAAAATAGACGATGTAGGCGATTGGGAGCAAAGCTACGCATGAGTTTTGAAGAATCATATAACTCATACTCACACTTTGCAAACTATGTGTAGTGAAGCTTTCGTAAAGCGGGCAAATAAATCGTCTAATACTGCTAATGTCCTGGAACCAGTCATGAAAGTACAGCACTTAGTTGCCTTCACTGCATTTCGGCAAGACTTAAAAACCTTCATCTACCGATGCACGTGAGTCACGCAGCCGCGTAATAAAGGGTTGTAAACCGTAGCCCACTACTCATCTGGCCCACTTCATTGATCAGCGCAGTTTACTATTGCCTAATATCCAGATCCTGGGCATATCAGGAACACTGGGAATGAAATGCAACAGATTATTGAAGATGTTACCCTAGAAAGTTTAAAGGTAGACTTCAAGATTATTACGCAGAAGAGAAAGGTAATGTTCAATAGCCTGGTAATGGAACAAGAATTAACTATCGCCAGGCAGCTTCCCAGTTTGTGGCGGAGTAGGTTTATATAAGTCAGTTACTCACAGGCACTTGACCATGAGAAGGGAATTCAAATAAATATAACATTGGACTTAAGTGGTTCCGGCAGGCATTACCAAAGCCTGACTGGTACCTTACCACTCTCCTTGAGAATAAAAGTGTACAATCATTGCATTCTACCGTTTCTAAGATATGGAACAGAAACTTGGAGGTTAACAAAGAAGCTCGAGAACAAGTTAAGGACCGCGCAAAGAGCGATGGAGCCCACATCTTAGGCGTAACAATAGGAGGTAGAGATGGGTCGCTCAGGAGCGAGCCGGACCTTGTGAGCGGCTCTTTTTAAAGAGCGAGTGAGCGGTGCTTCAGTATAAATGAGCGGCGGTTCTTTCGCGTTCAGAGAGCCGTGCCGATGCGTTCCATCAGAGCCGTGTCTTCTGCTGGGAGCTACTTCCGCGCCATCTATTAGCGGTACGAGAAAGCAACTGCCCTCCCACCCTTCCTCGCAAGAGTCAGCTTCACCCCCTCGCCTTCGGCTGAAGAACGAAAGAACCACCGCTCACCACGGCTCCCTCGCTCTGCAAAAGAGCGGCTCAAAAGATCCGGCTCGCTCCTGAGCGCTCAGAAGCGAGCCGCTGTTTTCGCCACGGCTCCCTCGCTCTTCAAAAGATCCGGCTCCGCGCCGCTCTTTTGAAGAGCGAGGGAGCTGTGGTTCAGTAAGTGAGCGGTGGTTCTTTCGGAGAGAGGAAGCCGGCTGGGCGCTCTCTCGTTCAGTGAGCGTGAGGAACCGTTCCTAGAAAGCGCTCAGGAACGAGCCGGATCTTTTGAGCTGCTCTTTTGAAGAGCGATTTAGCCGTGGTTCAGTAAGTGAGCAGCGTTTCTTTCGGAGTGAGGAAGCCGGTTCGCTCTCCTTAAATAAGCCGTGCCGAACCGTTCCGTCAGAGCTGGGTCTTCTGCTGGGTTTTGAGGTTTCGATTTCTGACCGACGAATGGTGGCCGGTGTGGGCAGACTCGCGCTACTGGTACTCGCTCACAGTGTGTGGTGTGAGCAGCAGTCTCTTTGGTTTTTTGTGCGTCCTATGGTGTGGCACCCGATGCCACCGAGGGGAGAAGTAAAGAAGTCTTAATTGGCAAAGGATGGTACCGTTCGTTGCCTGCTGCTGTACGAACGATGTCTCACGACTCTCACCGATCGCACATCGTGCGCTGGTCCAATAACACTTCGAAGATGGCCTTCCGTGTCTTTAAGGACAACAGATGAACGTACAGTTTACGTCCTGGTCTTCATTTGTGCTTATTAGTGTAGTCATGAAAATTTCGCCTATGACATCCACTTCTTCAATACATGTTCTGATCGTGTATCATTAGCACGTCATTAAAACGAGGCCAATGATCTGTTGTGCTGTAACAGACCTTCATTTCTTTTTTTTCTTTTTTTTTCCTGGCGTATGATGGCATGATTGCCAGTATCGCGCGCGCACTTAAGAGAAAAAAAAAAAAACGAAAGGTACGTGTGGCAGTGTTGTGGATCTTTCGTATGATTTTTGCATATTACTTCAAGAAATGATTTCTACATTCATTTTGCATGGCGTTACAGCTTACTCATATTATTGTGAACGTACGTATGTGAATAAATGAATAAAGTTGAAACATAATGTACAATCATTTTGTATTTTTATTTTGACAAAAGTTGATTTTAAAGTACCACAAAAACAGACAAGCTTCTGTAATGACGATGAAGTTACATATTTTTTTTTCTGAAAAAAGTACGCCGCATTCTGCCGGTCACAGTATCATAAGCATTTTATCCCCAATATCAGAAAAGAAAGTTTCATTACAACTAAAAATTAACGCTTTTAATATATGTAAAAATATTCTCTAAACATAGCCAAAATACCAATAACACGGTTATTAAATCATGCATATATCGTTTTTTTTTCAAAGCCAGATAACTATAGAATATGCATAACACACGTTACACGTTTAAGTGAACCGGTGAGCCGTTCAAGTGAACCGGTTCATTTCAGTGAGCTGAGCCGTTCCGAGCCGCTCACTGAAGTGAGCCGTTTTGCCCATCTCTAATAGGAGGCAGGAAGAGAGCGGTGAGAATGCGAGAGCTAATAGGGATAACCGATATTCTAGTTTATAATAGGTGAAAGAAATTGAGCTGTGCACGCCATGTAATGTGGAGGACAGATAACCGGTTGACTTTTACGGGGTGCTAAGTGCGAGTGCCGAGTGCCAGAATGGGTGCTCAGAGAATGGAAACGCAGTCGCCAACAACAGACTATTAGCTGGGGTGATGACATTGAAAAATTTGGAGGCGGAAATTCGGATGAGTTAGCGCAAGACAGCCGAAGTGGAGATTGCGGGGAGATGCCTTTGTCCTGCAGGGGACGTAAATATCGGCTGATGATGATAATGATGACTACGAATATCCAGAAACACCCAAGTTTACTGGCAGGCAGTCAGTCACGTGGACGCGTCTAGCTCCGGAAAAGGACACATAGGAACCTTCCCTTTAAGAAAAAAATAAGCGATAGAAATCATGTATATCTCTCGCAGCCTATTTAGTTAGTTTGTTCTGTTTTAGTACCTAACTCAAGTTAAAAAACAATATGCGCCGGAACATCAGTAGGGGTAACACAGGAAGGGCTATATATATCCCGTTTAGTTTTGTGAGTACTGTAATGTGTGGAAGCTATTCGGAAAGACAACAATTGCGGGAAGACAGACAAATTTTAACTATAAAGTCGCTCCAACTTTGACTATTACAAGAGAACAGCTGTGTCCTCGGAGCAGACATTGGGGAGTGGCAGGAAGGGCCTTTGCATACCTGCTCTTCGCTGTGAGTTTTTTATGAAGTCCGAGTTACTTCGTTCGTGCCGTTTTATTCCACGATTTATAAATAACACCAGCTTGAGCATACTTTATCTATTTTATATAACTGTTGAAAATTTACACGAGGTTATATTAAACTATTTTTTTTATTACAGATACCAGCACAGACGACTTCTTTTGGCCATCTTGGAGGCTGGACTTGCCACGCCTCATAAGAGACTCGTGCATCCACGAAGTATAAACGAGGAAATTGCAGCGGAGTCATTTAAGTTGTATTTTCTAGTGTACATCATTGGCTGTGGGATTAGCGGTGTGGCTTTAGCAATAGAATTGTTCATGCAACCAGATTCTAGGCAATTCCTTCAGAAATTGTTGGAAAAATTCTTACGCACCTCCTTCCAGTATTCCTTCGGGTGGCTTCGAAAACTGCGCAACGTAATCTATATCAAAAACCTTCATGCAAATGAATACTAGACGGGCCTCTCAATTCAAGCATTTTGAGCGCATAGGAAATTTTATATGCCGTTATAGTTCAGCACTTACATCAAACACCCACAGAAAGCAGATGGATCACAATGAGAGCAGTGCTGAAGCTAATCAAAGCTATAAGACGGAATCCACAGGAGACAAAGTGACACGCACGCCCCTCAAGGATTGATGATGTTGCGCGAGACGAGTCTATTGAAAATCGGCTATTGTTATAATCGCAAAATGCGCGGTCATACACTCTACTACGGAGAAGTCGTCCTTGCGAGAAATCAAAATTTAACACCGACTGAAACAGTCGCAATATTTCTTAGCTTTTCAGTACACTCTATAAAAAAATCACAGCATATCCACGAAGTGAATGATGATGAGTGGGCGAAGCACCGGGGGATCATTCGGGTTAACCACAGCTACGGACGAGAGATAAAGGGAGCGCGCGTCGGGAACGAACGCTGTTGTGCACCGCAGCGCCAATAGCTACGGACGAGAAAGAAAGAGAACGCGCGTCGGGAACGAACGCCCTTGTGCACCGCAGCGCACCTAGCTACGGACGAGAGAGAAAAACGCCGGAAGCGTTCTCCGGAAGCCGGAAGCTGGCTTCCGGAACCGGAAGCGGAACCGGAAGTGAAAACGGAAGCGGAACCGGAAGTGGAACCGGAAGCGGAACCGGAAGTGGAAGTCGGCTTCCGGTTATACTATACATATACATATATATGTATATATGCGTATACATACATATATACATACATAGTGGTCTCCATGCCAGCCAGAGCTACGGACTTACGCCATCTAGTGAACACTTCATAAAACTACAGGTGGCTACCACTTACGCCATATATTGAGCAATTCATAAACTAGAGGTGCCTACATACTACTACTATTATTACTACTACTACAGAGGAGGGAACGACCCACACCCTAAGGAGCTTCGCCCCTAAAAAACTGTCAGCCCTTCCTCTGGGGTTGAGATGGAAGACCAGCGAAGCTGTACTATGATGGGGATTATGTATTTCCAATTATGACTCTTAAGATGAGACGGTGTAATTGGCTATTTGAACTATTAAATAATGATAAATATACATGATCCGGTGGTTTTCATTTATTTAGTGACCACGGGGACCATGACCTTATGGTCGCTACGGTACACCGCCATAGGGTGTACGGCAAAGGTTGGCACGTTCTTCATAAACACGTCACCAGCACCGCGTGCGTTAGGTGCGAACGCGGGCAAAACACTGCCGCCGTCGACATCAGTTCTGCAGGTTGTTTGTGTGACAGCACACAACCGCTGTCAAAACGCTGGTGTGAGCAAGCACGCCAACAGCAGCAAGCGAAGGTTCATGCGGTCTATCGCTTCAACGGAAACTGAGCGGCGAAAGCATAGCGGATACAAACGTTGGAACCGTGTTGCAGATCGCTTTCCAGAGAGGGTGCGCAAGGTAAATATACCTGGTAGCGAAGCTTCCATAGAAGCCCATACGTTCAAAACATGGCGGTTCATCTGCGGTTCATGGGGCTTAGCGCCATCAGTGTGAGGAGGGAACACTTCCGGCGGAAGGAAAAATAATTTGACCTCATATCCTTTAAAAACAGAAGTGACGCCTTTTTATTATCAAAGGCGCGAAATTTGTTTTCGAAGGCTGGCCAATAGAGCTGTATATTCAAATGCCCCGCCTTCGACTTGATGGGCGTTCCGAGCTATCAGTGCGGAAAGCGATGCAGGAAAAGAACAACCGTACGGGTGTCGAAATCGCATCGCTGCACGTAACATACTTTCTTTGGAGGCCGACGAACGCTTTGGGCGTAGAGTGCTCGTCCTTTCGTGGGACGCCAAGCCCGTCGGCCAGGGCTGTCCCACGAAAACAACTAAAGTAAACAACTATCTGGCGGTCGCAACTCACTACTTTTGACTGAACAGTTTAAGAAACAATGAAACTACCCGCGTCACCAAATTCAGACAAACGTCGACAAGGAAAGCAACACAACATGTGAGGGGGGCGTGAACTTTACGAGCGCGCCTTTCTGTCCACTTCAAGAGCTGCATTGCATTGCAAGTGATAGCGGCGTCAACGCCCGCCGCTGTCGGTGGGCGCTCTTACCATCGAGGACTGAGCCCTTAACAGCTTCGGTGTAAAAAGAATGCGTTTACACAAAGAAGAAAATGTACAGCAGGAGTGACAAAAACCTGACGGGCACAGCAAAGGCACTCATTAACAAAGTCCAGGTCGTGGCTGTATGCCATGGCACGGGATAATTGTTTTTGGTTTGGTGTGCGGGTGGCCATGGCGGTAGATGTGCAGTGTAAAAAGAGTCTTGCGGAGGGTTGCAACCAATGTTTTAAAGAACAATGCCCACCCTACACAATCCTGCTGCGCGTCATTGACTTGAATAAGATGTGCTTTGGCGCTTCCCCTCGCTTCAGGCGTTGTGCGGCGGCCTCAGTTGCTATGTATTTCTCCGTGCATGGTCCATGGCATCTCAGGCCTGAATGCATGTACGACAGCTTCTTTTTTATCTGCCGAGTGAATCAATCTGTGCCATGGAAGTGCACTGGTTGATTATGATCGTTGCATTGACATTGAGTGGATCGCGTTTTTATTGTGCTTTATGTGAAGGCTGCGAGCACGAGTTACACTAGACATATCTCAAACATGTCACAAAAATAAATTACAACTTGCCGGTCACCGGTAAGCCTAATCAATGAATATGTGTGAGTCAGTGACCGTCAAGTGAGGCGACAAAAACGATTTTGGTTGTTCTAATAATGATCACAAGCAAGGCTTTGGCATAGGGATCTTCTTGTCTGCCGAGCCCCTATGCAGGTGTCCTTCGACGGCTGCAGCCAAGTTCATACGCCTTCTCGCTCAAAATTTTAATAGTGCAGCGTTAACCGTCTGCATTCTCAAGTTTACCGCACTTTGCATTCTAGAATTTGACGTAATCATAATATACTTCAACAGCATATATATCAGAAGACGATAATTATATACCTCAAGAAGAAGACAAAAAAAAAAACGACCCAAGAACTCCGCTAGGAGTTGTCTTAGTATGCCTAATCATTCTGCCAGTTGCTCATCTCCACGCAGCCCGGTGTCAGTATGAATGTTCTGAAACGTGATCCAGCTAGTATAAACGCCAGCGCTGCGGCGACACCAACCTTTGCGGACGGTGGCATGAGGTGAATTGATAGCGAAAGCAAACTACTGTAGGTTGCGGCGCCAGGTGGGCTGAAGACGTTCCTATCATAAGCCGTTATAGCTCTTTTGCACCTTATCCGCCCACGTCGAACCATTATCAACCGTGATGGAGGGTACTCCGGCGGCGGCTGCATAAGGCGCGGCCGCGCGGGCACGATATTGAAAGCGATCTGCGATAGCAACAGAGTGCGCCGAGTGCTGGTAGCTTTGTTGCACTGTGATCTCGCCACTTAGTTCGCGTAGAAGCGAGAGGCAGCACGAAGCTCAATTCGCTCATTGCAGTTGTCCCTATCTAGAGAGAGATCATCTTATGTAACAGACGGACGGACGCAGAGATTTTCTCGATGGGTAGGCATAGCAATGCTTGCGCATTAAAATATCAAAATTTTCCTCTCATCAATACTTCAACAATTTCCCTTCAATCAATACTTCGGTCTCATGCCACCATAAGCAATTTATTTGAAATTTTGTACACTATTTTTTGCGCCTATGTGTCGTTTGCAGTGTTTCTATTTACCGACGAGTTCAAGGACCTGAGGTGGGAAACTTTCCCCAAAATTTATGCACCGTTCTTCAGGCATTGTGTGATGTGCTTATAGTTTTCTCGCTTAAGGTGCTTCGTATCTGGTGAAGAAAAAATTTGGATGGCGCGTAGCCAGGAGAATAAAGAAAGAATGTCTCCGGTTTCTCTGCCTTCTGCATCACATTGTTTTCTCTAGATTGGTCACATGGGCTAATGCACAGCGCAAGAACGACGGATAATGTTTGTCTGTATTGATGAAATATTTTACTCATTAAGGCAATATTTTATCGGCCGAAACTCCTAGAGATCATGTCCTTTACATCATTACTCTTAGCTGCATGCCTCTTTGGGGTAAGACCCTAGGCTGTAGACATTACCCCAGTGATCATAGTCATCAACAGCAGCAGCCTCCTTTTATTTACTGGTGGGGCGAGACAGCAAACCGAAAGAAGAAAAACAAGAAAAATATAACCTGCTAAGGGGGCAAGTCAGTGGCTGACGTGGCTTTGGGCTAGTGCGAACTTGTCTCCAAGCCGCGCTAACCAGACGGCAGCGGGTTGCGCACAAATCATTGGCCCGGAGAAGCGACCCACCGGCCAGGCATCGTTCTGTGGTCCTCCTGGAGAGGTGCGACGGTGCATCACATCACCTGTGCAGGTTATCACTGCAATTCTGGTCCCGGACAGTGCCTTAATGGGCTGCCCAAGCTTCAGCACGTCGCAACTCACCAAACCGCATCGCGTGCAACGACGGCCACTCACGCACCAAGCCCCGTCTGTGTTACGGTGGCTACTTATTCGTGAGGCCCCTTCCTGCGCAACCGGCTGCCACCTCACAAAAACGTCACCCGTCTTGTACCATGGCGCTTTCTCGGCAACCATGACAAGCGACTTACAACGCCAACGGTTAGGACTGACTTTCGAATAGGACTGTATGTATAGCAGGTTTTGGTGTTCATAACGTGTGTACAATGTTTGGCTAGAGTGCTTTTCTTCTTTTGTTTTTGCAATAAAAGCTTCTTTTGAACGTACGACTTTCGCTGTCCGTCTCTCGTCTGCCTCCCACTTCATTTCTTTCTGTCTACAAAGATAACGATCTTTTCTATTCACATTCCTAAAATATTACAATTTTGCAGTAAATTAAGGAAGTAAGGAAATAGATATATTTCACGAAGCCTTTTGATAAAATAATGCTTGTTATTATTTCAAAATGCAAAGCAAGTAGCAAAATGTTTAAATTGCATTGACAATATGTGTATTGGTATTTCAAACGCTTAATAAGCAAGAAGAAAATGAGAGGGCTCTTGCCAATGCACCAGGCCTGCAGGGAAGAGGGAAGCGAAAAGGGTTGGGTTGATTTTTCTGACCGGAATAACTGGCAAAAAAAGGGGGGGGGGGAGAGATAAATTGTGAAAGAGCGTTCTATTCTACTTGTGCTAGTTAAGGTGTATGATGGGTGTACGGGTGGCGCCTGCTGTACACAATACTATATGTCACGCTGCGAAAACAGATCCATGCCTCTTTATTTGGCCACCATTTTGTCTACTTTCACAGGATTAAATCCTGCATGGAAGGTTATGTCGGTCTTATGAGTATCGCTTTTGGACTCAGTGACACCATTTATACGCGGACAACGTTACGCAACCGACGAAACAAAGTTTAAATGTTTGTGCAATAAGCTTCTCGTAGTAAAATTCAATGTGCAAACAGTCATACAGATAGATTTTATTGATATGAAAGACAGATATGAACCAGAGAAGGTTACCATTCAAGTCATGATGGAGTCAAGCATTACATTATAGAACCGGCCACATGGTCACCACCAGCGGCTGACGCGTGCACATTTTGATTTAGCGTCCCACAGTCAACAACGGCATTTACCTGCAGCAGTAGTAAAAAGCCAGCACCCTTGTTGTCTGACATTGTTTGATTCCATCCAGAGGCGTTCTTAGGCTCAAGTGTTGTCGACAGAGGTTTACATGCAACCACGCAAGCAGATGGAGCCCTCACTGAGAAAACGGAGCACCTACCACGTCCGCACCTCGCCAAGACGTTGCTGCTGTCCACTTCCTTCCGTCGTTTTGTGAAGAGAACCCGGCTACTATGATTATGCACGTCGAAACGCCTTTCGAGCTTTCGCGAACCACTTCAAAATGTACTAGATACTACAGCGTCTTCTCTGTGCTCCCGGCAAATATCTCCAGCCAAGTGGGCGTTATCATTTCGTCCTTCTGGACCTATCACAGGCCTCTCCTTACAACAGGCTCGAAGAGGATTTCTTGGAAAGCAGTGTTAATTAATATCACAGGGTTTATTGCGGTTCTCTTGCCCTCACAGTTGAATAATGCCGACCTTGTGCCTTCAAACCGAAGAAGTCTTTTAGCACAGCAGCTGCATCATTCTCGGCGGCCTATACATCAATTTGCTGATATCTTCAATTTCCAAAATCGCGGAAGGAAAATTTACGTTTGAAGGTAATCTCAAGTTTCGCGCTGTCAGCATTTTGGGCTTAATATAGAGCAATAAAAGAACTAATTAACAGGTTTTTGTTTTCTGGATTTTGCAGCGATATGAAAAGGAAGCTTTCGTTGAGTACTACTGCCACGCGTCGTCCTCGTCATCGTCACTTTCTGTGCGAGTAGGAGCTGGTTCCACCACCAGATGGTGTTGCCCTCCCCGCATGAAATGTATAAAGATTGACGGAACCCACCTAGCACTGACGTTTTGCTTCTCTCTCCCCCAATTCCTCCTCACTTCGCGGGAAGAGTCCGATTATAAGCAACGCAAAGTCGCTTCCATGGGAGGGCGTCGCAGCGCGCGCGCCTTCCGCTGCATTTTACACCATGGCTACAGTGTACTAGAATTGTCCTATTCTAGTACGCTGTACCATGGCTGACGCGTTGTGTTCTAGCTCGCGAAAAATGCAGCCACCGCTGGTCCTGTTCTAGATTACAGCGTCTCTGTTGCTGTGCCACAGACACTCTCTTCCGTCTACTTCGACGCGTCCATTGTAGCGACACGCAAAATTTCTCGAGCATGTATATAAACGAAAGTGATTGCTCTAGATTATCATCCCTCAATACAACTTACATTTGCTCGTTGTACGCCATCGCGGCTGATAACTGAGGACACGTTACGGCTTACGGGACGCGTTCGTCTCCAGAAATCGCTGTGCATTTCTTAACGTGGTGCGCCGTTTTGTCTCGTGTTATCCAAGCGTCGCCTATAGTGATTCCTGCAGTGCGTGCGATCTGCCGATTACTTATTATCACCATTCACGCACATTTAAGCTCCACTCAAAGCATCACATTGTTCCTAATGCCATGGCTGTCGCACCTGCGCCAGGAACGACCATTTGCAAATTAAGGACAACCACTGGATAAGAGAATCCCCGATCGAACTAGCAGGTTGGCTAAATACTGCACTCACTAGCAGATTATCTCGATACAGCTTTCACGACTGTATTGAAAAAAGCTGCGATGCACGTCATTTTGCGCTTGCCCCTATCGAAGTCGTCGGCTTCTTAAAATTGTAGTGCCATGTCACATCGTGTATTTACTCCTGCTATCCCTTTCTTCCAAATGGAAACGTGGAGGCCTGTGGTAACGGTTTTCTTGGCTTTTGTATATCCCAACATTGAACTCATTATACACACCAATACCGAGCGCTCTCTCGTAACATTGGTCGTAAACAGAAGAAAAAGGTCGCCCCTTTTTTGCAACCTTTCTTAGTGCGCGCTAGTTACTCGACAAACACAGGCGCGAAACTATACCCGCTTCACTGTTCGGAGTCTTGTTTCACGCTTGTGGGTGTCGAATAAGTAGCACACCCTAAGAACCTTCTCAAAACAAAAGTAGGGGCGACATTTTTTTCTGTTATTGAACATTGTAATGAGACCGCGCTAGGTTTCGGTTATTAATATTTATTCTTTTCTGGTGTTATGAGGCCTACCTGATGGGTAACAAGTTTTCTTTTATTTCTACATGAAATATCTATTCAGTTCATGTGATCCAGAATGCCTTAAAGCACCGCTAGTGTACTTTGTCCGTACCAGAATTGATGAGCACTGTGCTACGTTTTAATTCATTTTCGTTAGTAGAACAGTTATCCCGGTAAAACATCGAATACATGAATATAGAAGGCAATGACTCACAACATACTGAGAACATACGTACAGTGTAAGTGTAGGACACAGAATGAATGCAAACACAAAATGATAACTTTTCAATTTCACAGGTTGAATTGCCGGCTGTGCAGGTAAAGTGATCTACCATTCAAAACGTAGGCTTCAATCGCTCGTCGTGATTTCTTTGTTGCCATGACAATAGGAATATGGTTCATAGGACATCCTCCACTTGTAAGGAGTCCCTGTTGAACAAGATAACAGAAACTTCTGTCGCAGCTAGAGCAATGTCTGTCGCGACTACAGAAATTTCTGTCGTACCCCAGAAGTTCCAGACATTTCTGTAGTTGCAACGGAGATTTCTGACGTGATGACAGAAATTCAGACGTCGCAACAGAAACATTCTGTTGCGACAGACGTTTACATGCAACCACGCAAACAGATGGAGCCCTGACTGAGAAAACGGAGCACCTACCACGTGCACCTACGGAGCACCTATAAAAGAAACATTCTCTTACAACAACAAGTGTTATGAAGTCGCAATGAAAACTTTCTCTAGCGACTACGATTCTGACGTCCCAACCGGAACTCGCTGTCATGGTGACAGAGATGTCTAACGCCGCGGCAGACAGCCGTCTGCAGACAGCAGACAGCACATTTCTGACGCCGCGGCAGACAGCCGTGGCGTAAGAAATGGGCCACTTTCTATTGCAACGACCTAAGTTCTGACACCGCGACAGTAGCGCTTTCCTTCGCGGTGTTTTAAATTTTATGTATTTTGTATCATCGGTGGTGTACACTGTACTTTTCTCTTACGCAGTATTCAAAAGTGCGTTCCTTGAATACGGCAATGCTGATAGCACCGAAAGCGATATTGAAGATGACGTGACCAATTGTCATTATTGTTCCGTGAAGACACGGCACAAACAATTGCCCTACAGGACTCCTCAAAATCGGCTGCTGATCGAAATCATCGCATTGGCGTAAGCGACTGCGTATCGACTTTGCTTTATCTTGTGAGATGTTACACAAAGGCCTGTGGACATACACGTATTGTAACGCTGACACATTAGTTGATTTCCCAGTAATGTTGCAGAAGATTTAGCCCAACGGAAAAGAAGTTTTGGGTTGTTCCAAAACGCTGCATGAAAAGGTGTCTCACTCGGGTGTCAGTATTCTGGTTTAGGCGCTCCTGCGAGAAATGGCCACAGTGTCGAAATGAGCACTGTTACTCACGAATCTTTTGTTGTTATTTTGCACTGAACATTCAAATTCAATGCGCGCTCAAAAGGGTAAAGAGCGAGAGAAAGCTGTCGAAATCAACAGTAACAACCCTGAGAGCGTCTCCGGTCACCATCGTCTTTTTCTGAATTTCTGAATCTGGTAATTGATGCAAATATCATAAAGCAAAAGCAATGTTGTAGCACTTCACGGAGTACTTGTAGATATTAACATCACTTTTGCTCTTAAGAATGGCGCCAGTGTACGTGGCGGAGTGAAAGCGCACCTTGACTATCAACGTACAAATCTAATCACCAGCGTAGACAAAGATTTGTACTGTTGACAACATGTACCAGTTCAACCACGTTCAGCGTGGGGCAGTGGTAAGATAGTGATTTCAGTAGCCCTTGGTCCAAAGTTCGAATCCACACCTGATAATTGTTTTACACTAATAAATTTCCATAGTCCGAAAGATTTCTCTGTCATCTTTTTAATAAAGTATTGATCAAGAACTACAGGACATCAGGCTGCAAGACGCCAGACAACAGATGCCAGACAACATACATCAGAACGTCAGACTGCAGTGCGTCCCAAAATACGACGGACTGAAATTTCCTCTCGTGTTTGTCAGCTGGGGTGGGTGCACCAGAGCTGTGCCACCGTATCAATGGCGGAATTTTCATTACGATACTCCAAGCGGATTTCTGCCGCTGGCGTCGTCGTCACCGCCGCCGTCGCCATGATGTTCCGTATCGAGTCCAACGGCGATGAAATTGTCGCCGCGCGCCGTATGCTGTATGTGCGAGTGAAGACGCGCGCTTTCACGGGGAGCGAAAGCACGGCGGAGAGCAAACGCCACATCTTCCGTCCCGAAAAAGGCCGTGGGAGGACGGCAGTGCAGGAGGGAGGGAGGGAGGGGAGACGACGTTTAGCTGCGGCACCAAATGCGTATTTATATAAAAACGTTGTGAGGCGAGAAAGTGGTAAAGACTTCCGATGCTGCTCGATGAGTGTACCGTTCTGATCTCGTCGAAAACCTCCGAGCCGCCCCCAGATGCACCGGCAACAGTGACCAATGCCGCGCGCGTTCGGTGCGAACGCGGGCAAAACCCCGACGGCGTCGACAACAGTTCTGCGCCTTGCTGCTGCATGTCCAAGTTAATTTTATACACCTGATAAAACTACTATCCTTACTCCGTATAGCTCTCTAACTATTTGCTATCGCAATAGATGCTTCGCCTTTCGGGTGAAACTGCGACAATTTTTTCTAGACCATCTGACACTAAAACCATTCCGTGGTATAGTGGGAGCACCGGTTGAAATTTTAAGCGAAATTGTGTTCTATATTCTGAATGTAATCAAACACGAACATTCGGTCCTATTAGTCGAGCTCTTCAGAGTAATTTGATAAGTACACAGGATTTTGAAGGACTATATGAAAGCTCCTTTATACGCTTACGCAACATGTTTATTTGTCACAATTGTGCATGCACAATTGTGCATTGTAGATGCTATTCAAATAACGAATTGTTTATAAACAAACAAAATATTTGGTAATATACCGATTTTATTCAAATGCTATTCTTTTTCGTTCGTTTCCGATGGTCGAAGCGACACTCGGCTTACGCTCCCAAGACCATTCAGTAAAGGTTGATGGCCCCGAATGAAAAAGATTTGATAGGAATGTAGGAGGTACAGGCAAGGCCCAACGCACTGCATCGTACTGAACACAATTTAGCAAAAAATTCTGGCTTCTTAAAAATAGACACTAGGTGACCGAAGTGAGCTTTGTGGTGTGCCTCTTAACTGCATGCGATAAGAAGTTCTTTTTCAAATTCTTATTCTTATTAATTTTGCTACATGTAGTGGGTGTTTAGGACTCAGGGCTGTTCAATCCTCAAGCAGAACCTTCAAAACGAATTGTGAAGCCTAAAAAGAAACAAGCGTCAACACAAGAAGTGCCTCTTCACGAACAACCTAAATATTGATACCTCTTTAAATTTTCTAAAATTGCGTAAAGAAACTTCAAATTGGCTAATATAATCTGTATAGTTAGGGACAGGAGCTTTTTTATGTTTTTAGTCATTTTCTTCAAGGCTAATATTTAACATCGCAGTAGACATGGAAAGTAAGTTGCGGAATGTGCCCGTTCTGAGGCGCTGATAAAATGCCGCTAACACCGGCCAAAGGACACCGGAAGCTGTGGCGTCACGTCTGTGAAGCGCATCGAGACAGCTACACAAATCGAAGAAGGAAAGATAATGCCTGTGGCTTGACATCACCGACATTGCTGTGTCGGCACGTGTGGCTGGTCACGTAGTGTAGCGAAGTGCTCAACAGTTCCAGGAAATGTCTGACATTCAAATGCCTCGCGTGGTAGAGCAGTGAACTCTGTAAACGTTAAAATGGGCAATTAATCATGCCCAGAGAGACATATTTGTCATACACTGTAAGTAACGAACAATTATCTAGGCAGTGGTATAATTTAAGGGCTTTAGGTGGCCAAATTTAAATGACATGTCACCACGCTGCCAGGAGGTGAGTGTCACTGCCCAAAGTAGTCACAAAATGTACATAGAAGCCAGAACACCCCACCTTGCACAACTAAGCAGACGTATTCTGTCCTATAAACACTGTGTCGGGTACTAATTTAAAATCGAGTCGGGGAATTTCCATGTATGCCTATAACGTACAGAAATAGGAACAGTGTTTGTTCATTTCGACTCAAGTAGCAGCAACGATGGGCATGCAAAACAAATGATCTACTTTGGCTAAGAATAAGACGTTCTCCCCCACAACACATGAATGAGCCGTGATGACGTGGATGCAGCGCAAACTCAGCGAGCCGATGTACGATTAGCATACCCCTCGATGCTCTTCCGTGTGACGAGAGACGGATTCTAATAATATATTCGGCTAGTTCACAGAGCGCTCAACCTTGCTTTTCAACAACGCGGAGCTCGTTCTAGATTGAAAGCAGAGAAAGCTTGCCAAAGCCCAGCGCGTAGACGCTTGGGATAGAGAAACAAGGCAGCGCCTATGCTGTAAACAAACGAGGCCAGTATCTGCTAACATATCCGTCCGTTACCGCTGGAGCATGGGCTAAGTCGACAATGAAAGGTTCAAGAGACACGTCAGCAGAATTCTACCAGACCTCGGTTACACTCCCATTTTGATGGTGAGAGTGCTACCAAGCATTCCGAAATGGGGCGCGACACCCTGAAAGAACTAGCCGAGCGCGCCGCGAGTGCTGTAAAGCGACCAGATTAATATAATGCGGACGCCAGATATCAAGAACGACCAGTGAGAGGTGTCATACAATTCGAAGACCGTGTGATCCCGTGACTCGAAAACGCAATCTGGTCGTTCTGCGCCCAATCGCGCCCCGAAGATGTAGGCGCCTAAATATAACCCGGCAGAATTCATCGTATTTCAATAAAAAACTTTCTCTCTTTCTCTCGTAGCTAGTCACCGTCGCCTAGTCGTGTCGTGCGCAGAATCACCTAAGGCCTGAGCTAGAGGCGCCTATGTGAGAGACCTTGATTCCTCAGTAGGAAGTGGCGTTCGCTTGCAAGAAAGGGCATTCGGGTTTTCATTTGAAACTTCAGCTATTCTCGCCCTTTGCAATAATTTCATGCTTGGCTGACACGGATGTCAGCTGGTGTTCTACACCCCACATGTCTCTTCCCAACGTCTCTTTAGACGCCCTTGGGGCTTCGCGAATAATACCGATTTGATAAATGCGTTTTTTTTTAAATTCTATTGCACGCCGTATTGTAAACGTTAAAAGGAACCTTTAGCTCGAGGCCTCCCATGTAAGCACATGGGAAAGGAGAAATCGTCTTTCTCGGCAATCACTGACCAAATTTGATGAGGCTTGTTGCATTTAAAAGCAAATCTGATACTATAGTGGCTGTTTGTTTGGAATTTTTTATTTTAGGTTGTCAAATTTTTGCTAAATGTGACAAAAATCGCACATTTTCATAAAACAAAACTATCAAAATTTAAACTCTGTATTTCAGCAATAAAAAAAGATATTCTGTAAACTGCGCCGAATAGTACATCTAAAGCGGGCGAAATTGACATAATATACATGACTCCCAAATAGACCACTAATTTGTGAGTAGATATTTTGCAAAACGCTTGTAAACAATGTAACGAATTTACGTAAGATATATATTGACATACATAAATTTGTCCGCTTTGCAAGCTTTAATGAATGTGGTTTACAGAACTGCGATATCTCTTCTAAGTGCACGACCACAAATTTGCAAACTGCATGTTTCTTTTTTTTTCAGCTTACCAATTTTTGAAAATTTTCATTAAATAATGGAAGCGCTAAATCGAAAAGCTCCTTCCAGTCGTTAATAGAATAAAAATTTCTGTCTCAAGTGCAGCAAATTTCATTAAAATCTGGCGAGTAGTTGTCTCAGAAAAGAGTTTCTGCGTTTTTTAATGTATTTGAATAAACGGCAGCGGAGTTGGGCCCTAGCTAGAACTTCCTCTTAAGCAATGATATGGAGAGGACTGGTGCGAGCACGTATCTTTGTTTTCCATTCGACTTCGGTTCATCAATCTTCCCGCATGGTTTCAATAAGTATAACTTCAGAAAGTTGTGCTGATTGAGGAAAAAGTGTGCATGCGTGCTTTTCTCATGGCACACTCGAAGGTGTTCCACACATAAATTTTATTTCGCTTTAGAACATTACGCTGATGCATTCCAGCGTTAAATCTTTATTTGGTAAGGTATGGTCTGCGTAAATACAAAGACAATATTCAATAGCCTGGCAAGGGAAGAATAATACAGGATCGCAAGTACGAAGAGTACCACCCTCAAAATATCGATTCGGCTGTTTAATAGCGAAAGATAAAGACTGAAGAAATCGCACATCGTTTTCGGAGACTGGCCGGCTTGTTCTTTTGCCAATGCAGACACCACGTGTGGATAACCATTTCCCCACTGAGTGCAATTCGATGGTTAACGTCTTTGAAACCGCCGTAGGTACCCCTGTTACACCCCTAAATTAAACGTGAAACCAACATAAGAAATAAAACCGGAACAACCGTATTGCATGAACTACTCTCTCCGGTCCGTGAAAGGAAATGCTTAAAAAAACAACATAAAGTGCAAGTTCAATTGCAACCGGGTGCTGCATGTCTTCCTCTTACGTTATCGGTTAAGAGAAACAGGTTGCACGAGCCAACTGGAAGTCAACAGCCAAGCGTCGTCCCTTCTTGCTGTTTCCCAAGGAAGATTCTTTAAATTGCGAGTGCACTGCTTGAAGACTCGAGATTCTGTCTGTATACTACGGGAAACAAGCACAGGCCTGTATTCTTCTATATTCTGGGCATACAATCTTTCCTGAAACGCCGAAGACATATTGGGGGCTCAACTCTTAGTACGAAAGTGAGAACCAAAGGTGAAGTTTTGTTTGAATTCCTCTAGTTTGAATTTCACTTCGCAAATGTGACACGAACATTGTTTAGTTTCTTTACCACAGTCATTGTGTTTATACGTAAAGATAACGTTTGGAATTAATTTCTCTCGCATTCTTGTGTACTTTCTGCGAAGTACAAATTCTGAGTTCCCGTTTCTATAACAACACAGTTTCCCCCGAGTCAGCAGTTTCAGTTTTCAAGCGTTCTCATTGGTCCTTTGCAATGTACGGAAATTTTATGCAGATTGGATACGTTATGGTTGGCACTGCGAGTATTTACCGACAACACTGTTTTTTTTGCACGCTAGCGTGTAAATTTATTCGTGTTTCTTGTTAATTTCTTTGGAGTGAGGCCTAATATTCAAAATTGAAATAGTCATGTACACTTCTCTGTAGGGTACGGAAAAATTTACAAATGTTATCTGCAATTAGTTAAGTGACAAGAGCTTTTATGAAACATTCCCCAGCCCACCGGTAAACAACAAGTCACTATTTCGAATAATG
Source organism: Dermacentor silvarum (assembly GCF_013339745.2). NCBI lineage: Eukaryota > Metazoa > Arthropoda > Arachnida > Ixodida > Ixodidae > Dermacentor > Dermacentor silvarum. Next base: position 50,958,163 of record NC_051160.1, read on the forward strand.
ATCTGTATAAATTCTCTATGCAGTTTCTGACCTGTTCCTATTGCAGCTAAACATGAATGCAAAGTATGCTGCCATCGGCTTTCTTCTGCTTGGTTTTATCGTCATCACCGTAGCCGGTAAGTTTGATCAGTCCTCCCAAACATCAGCTCTTCGAGCACGTGACCTTTTACTGATAGGGCAGTAAGCGAGCTGAGTATAGCGGCCACAGTAGGTTCAACGAGCTTTATTTCCGTCATCCTATTAGTGGAGCTCTTCTGAGTCATTTGGTAAGTACACAGGATTTTGAAGGACTATATGAAAGCTCCTTTATACCATGCTCATGCAAGCATTTTTATTTGTCACAATTGTGCATGAGGTGGTCTTTCAAATGACGAATCGGTTATAAACAAACAAAATATTTGGTAATGTACCGATTTTATTCAAATGCTATTCTTTTTTGCGCGTTTCCGATGCTCGAAGTGACACTCGGCCTACGCTCCCAAGACCATGCAGTAAAGGTAGATGGCCCCGAATGAAAAAGATTCGACAGGAATTGTTTCTTACAACATACCTTTCTTGCTAAACATAAGAGAAAGACTCAGCAAGTGCCAAACAGAAATTACCGATTCTGACAACATTTTTTTTAAACTGCATCATATTATAATAAGACGGTTGCTTAGATGCGTGCTTCTGCGTTCCTACGGTAGCATCGGTCCCGTAATTGATGTGGGTCGGGTGTAGAGAAGTTATGGCATATGTTGTTAGAGCATGTCATTGCACGGTTTCTGCGTCGATAAGTAGAAAGCTCGTAGGCGCAAATAGGATAAAACACAAGGAAAAGAGTTGTAGATAAAAATTAGGTAGTGCTGTTTTATTTGTAAAGAAGGTAAACCAAACAGTGCATTTTATGCGCGTCGTAGCTTGGTAACAGGAACCTTCATTGTAAGAGCAGCTAGGGAAAATGACTCAACTTCTGTAGAGTTGTCTGCACCCGATAAAATGCGGTATTTGTTCTCATAAAGCGTTCTGACTTTTCGCACTAAACGTATGCTCACAGACTCTCAAATTTCTGCAGAAAAAATAACAAATATGGTACCACACTGATAGTGTTATCACGCTGAAATGTATCCCTATACCAGTATTGCCTTCTGTGCATCAATATGTAGGGCATTTAGTATCAGTGCTCGCCTATTTGCCTTACAAAACTTTCGATAAAGGCAATATTGTGTGCGCTCAAACGATCTACAGGAATATAACATGGCGACTAACGCACTGCATCATTGTGATGAGCAGGTTCTTTTGTTTTAATGTTTTCTGGCGGTTCTCTGAGGCGGAGCCTCCCAGAACCCAATCGAGGACAAAGCCGTTTGTTGTGAAAAATACACACAAACTTTTAATGAAACTAGAAACGAAAATTAACCCATAACAACAAACACACAAAGATAACATGAAAACATGTAGCTAGAACGCTCATGATATGAGGCAAGTTCGGGCAGGCTGCGGGTGTGCGTATGCACTACAGTCTTGACGCGGCAAAGCGGAGACGAGACGACGAGATAAGCGTTGTTGATTTCACCAAAAGACGTTGTGTCGGAACGTCGTACAGGCTGCCAGAGCGTGGCAGCTCTGGCTCGGAGGGAGAAGACAGGCGGCTCGGCAGCAGGGGTTGACGGCGGCGGCGTCCTGGCCGGGCAGCTGGTCGTGGAGCTCGGGCCCGTAGCCCGACTGCTCTCGTTCTGCCCACGGGCGCAGACGCTCGCCGGCCTCGGGCAGCAGTTCTCGAATGGATGGAGTGGCGGCGCCCAGGAATTGGTTGGCAGGAGGCCCCGGCCGGGTGAAGTCCTGGTGGCTCGGGTCCGGAACCCGACGGCCGTCTTCAACTCCCGATCCGGTGGCCGACCTTGTCCTGGTGCCGCTTCTGGAACTCCTCTCTCTACTGCCAGCGCGGCTCCTTTTTCTGCTGCTCTGGTCGATTCGTCGCTTTCTGATTGGCTGCTCGAGGCTCCGTGTTCCTTTGTGATTGGATTGGCGTTCTTTCTTTTGATTTCTTTTCTTGCGCCGCGTGTTCACGCGCCGGGCGGTCTTCGGCGTCGTCGTTTTCCAAATTCGCCTCGGCGCGCGCTCTCCTTCTCGTCTGCTTCTTGTTTGAATGTACCGCACCTTGTCGCACACCACAAACATAACAGTCGCGCACCACACATCACATAAGCCCCTTTTCGGGACAAGTTTTTCCACAGGAAAAACTGCCGGTCAGTGCGCGACACCTTTCACACTTATGCTCACTGTGTCTTCACCACCTAGCCTTGGTCCAAACACACAGCACATTGAGTTGATGTCATTACACTGATAGAGATAAAGTTCAGTGAGAACACCCGTCAGAATAATCATGAGCTGGCAAGTTCCAAAGAAAGTTCACAGTGCGTTCAAGCACAACCCTCACGAATGCACACAACAAGCGAAAGCCCTTACAAGTTCAAAACAATGTTTATGGGGCATATAAAGCACACTCACAAAAACAACTTCACATAAAGTACTTTAAAGTTGCAGACCAAGTCCTCTATTCACAACAAATATGTTTCCGTCCAAGGTCAAAATCCTGACATGGCAACCGGCTAATCATCAGTTTCTTAAGTTATTGCGTCCCAGATGAGACGAACCGCACGCCTCTTCTGCGTTCTAGAGGACCGCCCCGGAGCCAATTTCTTGCACCTTGCGAAACGCACATACGAGGGCCTCTGAATGACCTGACTGAGGTGCTGTGCTGATTCAAACGTCACCATGCCTAGCCAATGTGCTAACCTTCGCGAGGTTACTTTGTGACTCTCACCAGTGGGTTGTTTAGCGGAATGATCCTGCGACGTTGTCAGGACCTTTCCCAATATGCATTTACCCAGCCCTAGCATGCGCACGTCATCATTTAGTGCTGACTGGCAATGTGACTCGCACCGTAAGTCACAGATCCCTTCCTTTGATTTTGTGCTCGTCTCTTTAGCAAGTGCATCTGCACTCATCCTTGCATCTTGGCCTATTTGGCCTTCATGGAAGCCGACAGGCAAGATCACCTCTTGGGGTGAGCTGTCTGGATTCATCTCATTGGTGAGTACATCGGTACTCAAGTTCATTGCAATTGGACCTATCGGGTCTTCCGGGATGCAGACAGGCAAGCTCACCTCTTGAGGTGATTCATCTGGGTGGTCCTCGCACCTGACGAGGCCACTTGTCACCACTGCAAGGGGCACACCGGAAGAGTGGGGGAGCGTTTCCTCGCTCGCCTCGCACTCTTCGAGGTCATGGGCAATGCGAACCTTTGCCCGGTCCGTCGGGCTTTCTAGAGGTCTATATGCCTCTTCATTTGATGCGCTTTTTGTTGCACTGGTTCGCATGCGTGCCTCCTTGCTGGTTTTGTCCTCTTCGAAGTCACAGTTCATGCGCACCGTTGCCCAGCCTGTCGGGCTTTCTGACGGCATTTTTGCCTCTTTATCCAAGGTGCTTTTTCTAGCACAGGTGCGCATGCGTGCCTCGATTTCATGAGAAGCTGCCTGCTGTCTGCTCTCAGAGCTATCCTTAGCCTCCTTGAGGTTAATTTCAGGATCTAGACTGGTTATGTTCCTGTTCATTTCTCTGCTGCCCTCTTGTTTAGTGCCTTTTTCGAACGGAAGGCCGCGACGGCGTTCGGGGCAATCGCTAGACAGATTTTTCGAACTGCTGAGTCTGGAGCTCGCGTCAAACGCTTGCTCAATAGAGCTTGCATACGACTCCAGCTCGCAAATCTCTCTCAGTGAGCGTGCCCTTTCAGCCTCTGCGACCCTGAGACGCAACTGCAAAACACGTGCCTCGCGCTGAATCTGTTCTCTTTTCGCTTCTCGCTCCGCAGCGCGTTCTTCTCGCGCTCGCGCCTGCCGCTCGGCGAACCACGCTTTAAGCTCTGCTCCCTCAAGCCCCATGCGTTCCGCTAAAGCTAACAGCTCTCGCGTGCTAGCCATGTTGCTACGCTCTTAAACTAACAACAACAAAAAAGAAAACAAACGGCTTTGGCCTGTCGCGGACGCCAATTTTGATGAGCAGGTTCTTTTGTGTTAATGTTTTCTGGCGGTTCTCTGAGGCGGAGCCTCCCAGAACTCAATCGAGGACAAAGCCGTTTGTTGTGAAAAATACACACAAACTTTTAATGAAACTAGAAACGAAAATTAACCCATAACAACAAACACACAAAGATAACATGAAAACATGTAGCTAGAACGCTCATGATATGAGGCAAGTTCGGGCAGGCTGCGGGTGTGCGTATGCACTACAGTCTTGACGCGGCGAAGCGGAGACGAGACGACGAGATAAGCGTTGTTGATCTCACCAAAAGACGTTGTGTCGGAACATCGTACAGGCTGCCAGAGCGTGGCAGCTCTGGCTCGGAGGGAGAAGACAGGCGGCTCGGCAGCAGGGGTTGACGGCGGCGGCGTCCTGGCCGGGCAGTTGGTCGTGGAGCTCGGGCCCGTAGCCCGACTGCTCTCGTTCTGCCCACGGGCGCAGACGCTCGCCGGCCTCGGGCAGCAGTTCTCGAATGGATGGAGTGGCGGCGCCCAGGAATGGGTTGGCAGGAGGCCCCGGCCGGGTGAAGTCCTGGTGGCTCGGGTCCGGAACCCGACGGCCGTCTTCAACTCCCGATCCGGTGGCCGACCTTGTCCTGGTGCCGCTTCTGGAACTCCTCTCTCTACTGCCAGCGCGGCTCCTTTTTCTGCTGCTCTGGTCGATTCGTCGCTTTCTGATTGGCTGCTCGAGGCTCCGTGTTCCTTTGTGATTGGATTGGCGTTCTTTCTTTTGATTTCTTTTCTTGCGCCGCGTGTTCACGCGCCGGGCGGTCTTCGGCGTCGTCGTTTTCCAAATTCGCCTCGGCGCGCGCTCTCCTTGTCGTCTGCTTCTTGTTTGAATGTACCGCACCTTGTCGCACACCACAAACATAACCGTCGCGCACCACACATCACAATCATCACCTTTCATCGAAGAAATAGAGAATTGAAGGCGGAGAAAGCGCCTCTTTGCAGTGCGCGTAATGACCGACTCACTATGGTTGAGCTTGCTTTGCCGATGAACAGTTGTTATAGAGACGGCGGTGTGTCACTTTTTTTTTTGAGACGAACCTGACGCGTAACCCTGTTAACTTTTTTTGCAATGTACTTACACGGAAGAATCCTACTTCGTCTAGAATTTTGAGCACTGATACAGAAGCTGAAGACGCCGATTTCTTTTTTGTTAAAACACGTTTGTAAAAAGAAGTAGCATAATCTACAGTATATATCTGAACTAGGAGCGTCGAGCGAAGACTGGAACTTTTGATGGTAGAAAACAAAAAAAAAAATATTTTTTGCAGCAGATCCGCCCTGTCCTCTTGTGAATTGCGTGTCCGGATCTAAAGTGGGATGCTTCATAACGCAGCAGAGGTGCCAGTGTTCATGTGGTAAGTGCTCAGAAGTTGATATTTATTTGCTCAGCTTTTGGAGGATTTGACATCCCTATTGCAAAACCCAGTATCCAGTGCCCAGTGCCATGCCTGATTATGGGCCCAGTGTCACGCTCTGGATACTGGGACGCTGGCAAGGCGCGACATACTGGGAGGCGCTGGGCGCGGGGTACTGGTGTGAAATGCAGCTCTAGAGCGAGAAATACGTGGTGCCTGGCTACCATATATATTTTCAAATACAAAAAGGAAGAGAGAGTGCTGTAATTCAATAAAAAGAAGACGGAAAAAAAGCAAAAACAAAAATGGCCCCTAGGATTCCAACCTCCGGCCTACAGATCCCAATCCCAGTATGTTACCACTAGGCCACGCCGATTCGTGATTTATGGTTGAAATTTTGCCATCTCAACGCGTAGACACAGTAGCAGATTTGCACAGACGTCTCGCACAGACATGGTAGATGCGATACCGCCTTAAACTAAAACTTACGCCTCTATCAGAAAGAAAAAGTTGTATGTATTGCATAGTATGCCTGGAAGTGCCGCAACACTGATTTGCTTTTGCGATTGGTATATTAACTACGAAAAAAGCATTAAATTAACCGCCGACCCGATGGTGTACGGGG
>NC_051160.1:50964315-50997746 GCF_013339745.2 Dermacentor silvarum
CATAATATTGTGATGGTTAATTGTAACATTTACCAATGATAAGTGCTACATATTCCTTTTTGGTTGTTTTTTATTGTACCTCCGAGGTCATACATGAGACTATTAGATATCACTTGTGGGGAGGAGGACCATATCAGCAGTGCTTGAAAATATCATTAGGTTGGTGATAAGTGCTAAAGAAATGGACACACTGACTAACAACACATTTGAAGTTACTGAAAGGTATGCGGGCCGGCAATATCTACAGTATAATTTGCTATCATAGCTGCATAATTAGTGACTATGGTCCCTACACTTTCAACTAAAGAACGTTAATTATTTTTGGCTGGTTTTACAAATGTGGCGTTATGAGCTATGTTTTGTACTCAATACCTTTTGATACCTTTTGATAGCACCTAATAGTATGGAAATAAAGAAAAGAGAAGGTTTACAATGAAATACGCTATAATCTGCTACCACTTGAGAAAGGAAAGGAAATACGTGGCTGTCCCACTCAGATAGTTTGTTTGGCTATTCGCTTACATTCTCGATGCCACACATAACGCAAGCAATAAATATTGGAGTATCTAGGTTACTAGGCTTTCAAGTGAGTGTACAAATAGGTAGGTGCAGTGTGTCATCCGATTTTGTGGGCTGAACACATATTCTATTTCTAGGTGGTTGCCGATAATAGTTTTTTTTTATACTACAATAAAAGAATTTGAAAATCACGTACCGTAGCAAATGTCGTATTCATACTTAACCACACCACAGGACTTATTTTCACTGCTGTAGAGCAGCTGCTGAGTTTGATTGCGCACTGCGTTAGAAAACAACGAGGTTTGAAAATATGCAATCAAACTAAATCTACCCACCAGTAAAAAAAAAAATCATTTTTTTTTTTTTGTGTTTCGTACCTATGTCCGCAGAGAATTGCGGTGAACGCACTTTTACCGTCTCATCGCGTGTTTGTCGGATGTGTTCAGATATCATGGAGCCGGCCTGAAGCCCGGCTATTGCACCAGTAAATTTTGGAAACAGGAGATTTTTCGGATGTATTTTAGTCGTTTCAAAAGTACGTTTTGGCAAACATTTTCCGAGTGTTCAAAAATTGCAATGAGGCGTTTTGGAACATGTCTTGTTGTTATTGTCAAAACGTTTTGATGGCTTAAACCGCCTCTGAAGGTTACAACAGTATCTCTAGACAGTCGTATTTTTCAATCTAATTCACTTTATTTCAACGCCTAAGTGCTTAGGACCGCCAACAAAAAGCCTTTGTATGGCTTGACATGGTGCGCTGCCCTTTTCAACAGGTAGTGACAGAGCATCAGTTGAGGTGTCCTATATTCAGTTAGAGTCACCTGAGTCGCAATAACGATGACTGAAAAAACATAATACATATATATAAAATGAACACAAGTGAAACAGAATGCACATAGAGAACATATAAAACTCACGTGCTATTGAAACCGTGAAAAAAAAAAGAAATAACGCGAATTAGGAATGCACATTATACATATATGATATCAACAAATGTGTCACGCAATACATAGTACAATGCACAATTAGGCAAATGCACTGTAATAAAACACGCAATTCCTTCTTTTTTGCGGAAACGAGGGAAATAAAATAAAAAGCACAATAATGAAAGGTAGACAGTGTAGATTTCGTTTCGACAAGACGGTAGCATTTCGTAGGTGCCATTAGTCCTTGCCGTGTCATCTCCCAGAGTTTGCAACTGCGCGTATATCGCTTCCTATCTCTGCGTTTGAAGTTCGAGGTAGTATTTGATGTGTTAATACTTCTTTTAACACCTGCCTTCTACCGGTGAATTAGTAATTGCTCGTAAATATCAGGCATTGGAACTTAGTTCAGAACATCCAGAATACTACGGATTACCTTTTGTAGCGTTAGCTACACTGGCCTAGCCAAGCCCGTTTCGCGTGGCACATCAAGAGCCGTGCTGCGCATGCGCAAGGATCAGTGATGTCACACGGCTTGCTCACCGGAGCCACCGGAGCCGGCACCTCTCGCGCACTCCGCCGCCGCCGCGCGCGACTCACCGCCGCCGGTCTGCGTATTCCAGAGGAGTGACGTCGTAGCCGTGGTAGACGCACTGGCGCCGGCGCGCGCTCGCTGGGCAGTCGCCGTCTGACACTGCGCTGGAGCCGCTGCGCTTCTGACTGGCGTTTGCCAGTGTGGAGAAGGAGAGCGCAAATGCTGCTCAACAGCGCAGAAGAACGGAGAAGCTTGACTCATCGGATCCCGAAGTAGTTGCCTAGCAATTAGCGGTTGAGCGTAGCAGACAACTAGGAAAGCTAAGAATAATCAGCTGAACCTTTGCTAACAGCTACGTATATCCTGGCATAGCCGAGCTAAGCCACTGCATCTTTTTTTGTATTCTATGTAGCATGGTGTTATTAGTAAGTGTCGTAGTACTCCAAATACGATGGCAATAGTTAATTTGACTGAGAAGTCAGGGCTTGTATTGGCTCTTAAGGAGAAAAAGCTTGACCCGCAAAACATTCACCTCACACGGGATATTTTAGCAGCGCCTAAGTCTACATGCGTGTTGCACGACATATGTCTTTCGAATATAATCCCAAGACATTTAGCAGTAGGCACAATCCGAACAATAGAATTATTACCTTGTAACGTTAAGTCTGTAGCGACGTTATGATTTTTCGGTCTGAACAGAACACATGTTTTTTAGTATTTATACCAAGTGAATTTGTGGTAGACAAAGAGGATAGTTTTGATGGTGCCTGATTTGCGATACTGATAGCCTAGGTGAAACGAAGTCGTACCGATATCCTCAGTGGTGCCGTAACTACAATATTTCTGTCGTCCACGTACATGTTAAATTTGACAACATTATCAAAGTAACTGAGCGAATATTATAAACACAACAAAGCAGAGGCCCCAGGGTCCTTCCTTGTGGCACTGCCGCGTGAACTGGCCATAAGTCCGACAGTATCTGTCTATGATCACTTGTGTGTGGTGTTGAATATATGTTTGTATTAGTTTAAGACGCCACGTAAACCGCAATGGGGATTTTTGCCGTCGCCGTGAGGTTCCGTATAAAGTTCAATGGCGATAAAATAGTCGCCGCGCGCCGTACGCTGCGTGTGTGAGCGAAAGCGTGAGCGGGTGAGCCGGCAACCGCAGCCTAAGGCCTCATTCACACAGCCGTCAAACGCTCCGTCACGTCACCGTCACGGCATCCGTTTTCGTCAGGATCAACAATACGGATGTTTGCTACAAATTACATTGGAGCAGGAAGAAGGGCCTGTTCAAGAAACAGCTCAATAAATGTTTCGGAAGGTTTATTTTAATGAAGGTTGTGAAAAGATTACTTACAGCCAAGTGTCATCCACATTACGCTTAAGTTCTGGGTTGAGAAATACCAATTTTCAGGATCACTATATGGCGTTCTGCAAGACAAAGAACCGTAAATGATGCTTCATCGAGAGAACGGGTGTTTTGCTGTCTTACAGTTTGCGAGGGTCTCTAATCAAGTCCTCGAGATTGACCATCGTCTCGTTAATGTAATTGCGCACTTCCAGGAGGCATGGTGGGCTCATTTTAGCAGTTGAATTATAATACCACATGGCTGTATTATTTGACCAAAGCTGCAAAAAATAGAAACCAGCAATTCTCTTAATACAAACGTTAACCTTAGGTAAAGTATACTCTTATAGCAAAATATTGAAATTCTCTTGTATTGTTAGCCCTTGATCGGATTTAATATGTGGAAGCTACCACATCAAATCTTGAACTGGCTATAATAATGTAATGTGGAAGTGTTGACATATATATTCACAATTTTCAAAAGCTTTAGCCGGTCTTGCACGTTTGAGTATTAAAAGGGGCGCGTCACTTTAAGGGTGATATAGCAAAAAAAATAATATTGACCGTGCCTGACGCTGAAAAAATTCTAGGAACTTCTAAAGGTCTCTGAAAAGGATAGAGTTAGTTCAAGTAATACCTCAGTTGTCAAATATTCGATAGGTAATATTGATGCACTCTGGATATTTAGAATATCTTCCCACCAGCACATTTGTATCAATGTACGTGCATTTGATGTTGAAACTGTCTTACCGCACCCTTAAATCCCAGTATTTTTTTCCTTACGTATCATTAGAATTACTGCATAACAGGACATTCCTTCACGCAAAACATGATAATAATACGAAGTATTGTGTGACATACACTATTAGAAGCCACAGGCCGTAGTCAACAGGTTGGATCACTGTGTATTGAGTTCGTGAGGAGGTTTGCTTACTGAGTATCAAATCATGAGCAAGCGAGCACTACTCCCGGCTATGGCTTCACCCTTACAATGGGAGCAGCAGCAGCAGCACCAAGGTAAATATACCTGGTAGCGAAGCTTCCATAGAAGCCCATACGTTCGAAACATGGTTGCTTACCGGCGGTTCATGGGGCTTAGCGCCATCTGTGTGAGGAGGGAGCACTTCCGGCCGAAGGAAAAAAAATTTGACGTCATATCCGTTAAAAACAGAAGTGACGTCTTTTTGTTCTCAAATGCGCGAAATTTGTTTTCGAAGGCTGGCCATTAGAGCTGTATATTCAAACACCCCGCCATTCGACTTGATGGGCGTTTCGAGCGATGCAGGAAAAGTTCAGCCGTACGGGTGTCGAAATTGCATCGCTGCACGTAACATACTTTTTTTGGAGGCCGACGAATGCTTTGGGCGTAGAGTGCTCGTCTTTCCGTCGGACGCCAAGCCCGTCGGCCAGCGTTGTCCCACGAAAAACAACTAACTTAAACAAGTTTCTGGCGGTCTCAACTGACTACTTTTGACTGAACAGTTTAAGAAACAATGAAACTACCCACGCCACCAAACTCAGACAAACGTCGACAGGCAAAGCAACACAACATGTGAGGGGGGCGTGAACTTTACCAGCGCCTTTCTTTGCGCTTCAAGAGCTGCATTGCATTGCAATTGATAGCGGCGTCAACGCCCGCCGCTATCTGCGGGCGCTGAAAAAAGGTATTTATTGATAATGATCAAGTAAAATAGAGTTGTTCTTTTTTCGCCATGCGTACATAAAATTAATTAGCAGATTTATTTTCGTTGAATGAATCTAACTATGTCTCGCTTTAATTAAAAAACGCTTTTCCCTTTCCCAATGTTTGTTCACTCCAAACATAGTCGCGCTTCAATCGCTGCTCCCATAACAACCCTTGCTGATGTCGGTGACAATCCGTTGTGAACCGCTTTTCGCCCGAAGCTTCGCGACCATTTAGATCGACCTTGGCAGCACTACCAGCACATTGATGTCCAGGGTTTCAAGTTACTTCAGTGCGTATGACTGAAGGTGCCGCTCGTAGCCCCTATTGGCCAAAACTGCTCACACGCGCAAAAAGCATCCGTTTGAGAAAAAGCCAAACTTTCTTCATGGCTATGCCTGCACTGCCACCCGCCGCGCCACCCTCGTCGCGAGCCTCTGTGCGCTGCCGCCTGCGGCGCTACCACCTTCGCAAGCATCTGCGGCCTCTGCCACGCCAGTGTTGAATGCGTAATTTTGGTGTGCTGTTTAGTGCAGTGTGGAGGGACATTCTTTTTGTTGGTCTACGGCGCAGCGTCAAGATTACTACGTGGCGCTTCTCGGCGCGGCGAATTTGCTACAATGACAGGGTACTGCGCACCTCATTGCACAAACCGGCAAAGAATTCGGGAAGGCATTATTGTCAGTTTCATGTCGCAAGTCCGTCTCCGTCGTCCGTCACCTTAAGTGGCTGCTGAGTATGAGACGTCAGAAGCCGACATTGAGAGGAGCAATAAAGCACTCCTTGGATACGAAACGTTTCTTTTATTGACACTTCTCTGCGGTGATCCTATGGGCGCTGCCATACTTGATCACGTGGTGACATGTCCATTGCTTGCCTCAACTGCCTCCGTTAGCTCCGTGTTTACAACGGATGTGTATGACGCCGGTGCGGCTTAGCAAACCTCTGTTTCGGGAGATGTCGAAGGCGGTTCTGGCGATAGTTCTGGCGACAGCTTCAGAGAACATGCAAAAGCGCTTTCAGAGCTGATTAAGCTATGTCCAAAGGGCGCGAGCAGCGTATATGGTGCTTGTTTTAAAATTCGGCTGAATTGCAAGCTATCCAAGCTTTCCTCTCACGTACTGAATCAGGATCAGTTTTGTTCTTAGTTGTTTATTTGGGAAATATTTTGAAGCAGTAGCTTGTCACGTTTTTCACTAGTGAAGTTGCTTGGTGCGGTCACTATCTGATTTATTCTGCCTAATCGCTGGCGAGTGTGGTCAGCTCCGTTAGATTTGTTCTTGCTGCGCACAAGGCTTTAAACGTAGCCGTTCTGCAAATTGTAATACTTTGTAGCAAAGACGTATTATCGCTAGCACCTCGCTTACTCTTGTTGGCCGTCACGAAACATTCAGCTTCGACCATTCGTGCGCTATCGAATGGTCGCTACCGTCATTTATTGTGGGCATACAGTGCGCATATATTCAAGTGTGCGCCCATTCACTTATTCTTGACATGTTGGCTAAAAAGTGGGCATAAGTTTCCGTGCCAATTGGGGTAGATGTGTATAGATCGCGAAACCTACTATGACAGGAAGCGGCGCTACTCCTTTTATTATTGTTTAACGAGCGGTACTTACTCTTGCCGATGAACCGGGGTTGAAGCCCTTTCTTTGACGATCAGCGATACAATGCTAGCGGATGAGCAAATTTCTGTATCCTCGAGTAAAGCCGTACATCTCGAAGTGCGGGAAAGACGTACGGACAGTTGCAGCAAGGGTCCGCGACCTTGGCCACACATATTCATTAGAATCCTTATTAAGCCAGTGAGTATTTTTGCAGCCAACTTATATACACATCTTCAATCCGCGTGAATCAATCCAGCATGGTTGGAGCTCAGTGAGTTAGCGAAAACTCAATTGCATTTCCGATAGCTGGTCGCACAGAAGCAAGGCAGAAGTGATATGGTTTCGTATTCGTGCGTGGTGGCTGAGGCGACGTAGGGCGCGCCGCCAAAAACGCCCTCTCCTATCTCTAGAACAAACTCCTCCGCGAAAAGGGTCAGTAGCAACCGGGCTTCAAGCAGCAAAACTTTGTATAAGGGGGTTTTGTTTAATTACATTACCAGTTTTAATAGTGAAAGTGAAGAACAAGGCAGCGCCTCGTCTGTCTATTGACAAGAATCTGAGTATTGGACATTCTTGTTAACGACCCACGTTTTCGCTCACCCGGTGTGTTATGTATTTTCAGAGCACAAATACACTGTCTCTTTTGTCAAAGATGTGGCCAGAAAAAGAAGTGATACGCGGAGCAAGGTCATCATCGCACGTCGAAATCGGTACTGCAGGTCGAGTGCGTTGACTATCCAACATGACTCGTTATTTATACCAGTTTAACAGCAAGTTCCACAATGCACAAACGTGTTCGCGTCACACACAAAATCTGATCGTATACAGTAAGTGTAAATCTCACTAGCAATATGTTGTCGTTGAGAATATGCGATAGCATTTACGACATGTATGGCTCCTCTCGCGCTATGTAGCAGCTGGTTAGCCTGTGAAAGAACTAAGCCGTAAAGCGATACAAATATTTGCGTGTGAATATATATATATATATATATATATATATATATATATATATATATTCACCTTACAGATGTTGCAGGACAGCATGATACAATCCATACAATCCATAGTAGCCCATCGAACTGCGAGGTATGAACGGTTGGAGCCGTATCGAACGTATCGAACCAGAGCTAGCTGTATCTGCGCGAAATTCTGCTTTGGTTGCGCTATTGATAAATTACGAAGCACAGATACGCTTAATTTGTAGCACTTCTTTTATACATGATCGTTGTTTGCTCAAGCTACATAACTTATCTTTCAAAGCCCTGTGTCAAAAACGACGTGGAATGAGGCATTTGTACAACGTACTTTATGTAGAATAGTGTCTGTTCGAGTTTTGTTATATTTAAAACAAAACAAAAATTTCTGCCTATAGTGGCTCGTAACGAACAAATTGTACCATCAATTTTATCCAACTTCGTCTTTTTTTTAGAGTTTCACTTTTTTGTTTTATCTGAAAATCTTGCCGTCAACGCCACGGAATGAGCTAGCAAGCACACTCTGCCGCTTAGCCACCCCGTCTGCTGTTTTCAAGAGGTGTGGCTTTCCTGCTTAACATCGATGCGTGGGCGGGCAAGATGGCAGACCTACGCGCAACTCTGCTTCCGTAGGGAGCATATACAGTACCTCTATTCAGGGCATAACAGGTGCGCATCCTAGCGGACTCAAAAATTATTATTAATGGGTCGCCTTGTTGTCGGCCTTACTCGACTGCGCGTTTTCTATGGGCCCCAATTTCATTGCTATAATTTAATTTTAAATAAATTATGGGCCTTTACGTGCCAAAACTACGATCTGATTATGAGGCATGCCGTAATGGGGGACTCCGGAATAATTTGGACCACCTGGGGTTCTTTAACGTGCACCTAAATCTAAGTACACAGGTGTTTTCCCATTTCGCCCCCATCTAAATGCGACATAACTATAATTGTCCATTGGCTATCGGCCCTACATATTGCACAGTTTGCCCCACTGCATTTGTGCCTGCGATTGTTGACTAGGATACCAGCTAACGCTGTCTTTTTTTTTCTCTCTAATCCACGTCGCTAAGTTCCTGTTTTGATTCTTCTTCTTCTTCTTCTTTCTGGGGTTTTACGTGCCAAAACCAGTTCTGATTATGAGGCACGCCGTAGTGGAGGGCTCCGGATTAATTTTGACCACCTGGGGTTCTTTAACGTGCACTACAACGCAAGCACACGGGCCTTTTCGCATTTCGCCTCCATCGAAATGCGGCCGCCGGGGCCGGGATACCTGTTTTGATAGGCTACACCTAAAAGTTTTCGTTCCATAACTCATTGCGCGGCTTTGAGCTTACGTTCAAGCTTCATTATTAACCGCCACGTCTCTGGTGCATTATGTTTGTACCGGTAGAATGTATTATTTGTACACATTTTGTTTCAAGGATGGCGGTAAGCGGCTGATCTTGACGTTAATTTTTCTGAAAATTTCACTCCAATTATCTGGATGCTCTTCGACTAAGTGGCCTAGACCCACGTATTAATGTGCAGAATTGGAAGGCTAACTACCATTCACAGACTCTAGTTCTCTGGCCAGGGTATTGAACAATACCTTAGGAAGCATTACTTAATTTTAGGCACACGTTGAATGACCCAGGTATTGTGAAGTCCTCAGAAAAAAACATACATTGTAACCAATTGGGTTATTCGTCTATGCAAATTACAGAATTTGACTTTGAACCGTAACTCGAACGCAAGCATGAACTTTGCACATGCGCTGCATTTCCATAAAAAGGCTTGTGAGGCCTCTAGGAATTCTCTCTCAAAATATCGTTTATAACTACTTCCACAATAATGTAAGCTGTATGGTGTTGGCGAACTACGACGGTTTGAATTTCATAGCACTCCAATACAAATTATTTTCAATAATATAGCGAGAAGGGTGTGATTTCAAGAAAGCAACGCCTTATATGGGCGTGTTCACTGAAAAAATATACTCCCATTGGTGTAAAGGGTTGTTATTGCCATATGCATGAAATAGCGACGGGGCTGGGTTGTAAAAGCAAAAAGGTGGGTTCACATAGGAGTACTTAGAGCTCACAAGCTAAGTCGCTCATGCGGTTGTTTGTCCCGCCCAGGTGGAAGCTGTAAGCCAAGTGCGCCGCACCATGGGTGTCAGTGCCGCTGCTAGCATGCTCAGGAGCTTGTGTCGTTTGTTGCAATGTAGGACAAGTCCAGAGTATTTGATTAAGTTCGGCGTAGGCGTTTTGTGCGCAGTGAGAGCACGTCTTGTGGCTCTCCAAGACCAGCTGCGCTTTAACGCTAGGCTCGTGTGGTGACAGCCCCTGTGAGCAGATGCGTGAAACGCACTGCCGCTGCCCGAGGACTCTTTGATAGAGTCCGCAACGTCTAGAAAACAGAGTAATATAAAAGGAACTTTCTACAATAAATTCATAGCAAGACTTACTGAAAAGAAAAGGTAAAATGTATGCAGCAGTCCCTATCTATTGAGAACTACAAGTTACATATTTAGTCTACGCAACGTCCGGGTGAAAGTAATTATAAACTGGTACCTAACAAGAAGTACGGAATTTAAAATCAGGCATTTACACTGACCACTTGAGTTACGCGGATATAAAAGCTAGTATTCAAAATATTCCTGCGTGTGCCCCCTTTTGTACCATAGCAGGTTTCTTTTTTGAAAATTCAATAATATTGCATTGGCTGAAAGCTTCTGAGCAAAGGTACGTCCGACGTCATCTGGCATCTTTTTTCTTACAGGTATGTTAGGCAAATCCTTCAGTTTTTTTTCGTGGAAGTGCTTCTTACGTATCTTGTTCACCTTAGCAAGTTTCACATTAGGATATGTCGGGAATAGGCACGCTGAAGAGCCAAATATAGGACTTCGTCATTTATAGGCAAATTTTTCATGTGAATGGTGCCTAAACAGTCGTAGGCAGCGCCAATCTTTATGATGAGCTCTGCTGTCCCCAATTGCGGGGTACCTCAGCAATACCTGGTTGCTCGCACTGCTATGTTGATGTTGTGTTTTCAAGATCAAATTTGCCCGCTTGTGGCGATCACGCCAATACGAGAATTTTCTGTTGTGCCACAACAAGTAACATGGACAAGAAGTGAAACTACACTGAACAGCCCCTTTATACTGCCGGCACCGTTACCAAAGTGATAAGAGGGCAGCACAAATACACAGTGTTTTCAGAAAAACGTAAGTGCCCGGAACTAGCCTGGAAACCTTGATAAATCAAAATATTTATCCTGAGTGCGAATAATTCCTTTCCAGCAAATGATTCGTATTTGGGGGCAGCACAATGGATGAAGTGAAAAAAAAAACGAGAGAAAACAGGATGCGAACATGGTGCGAACATGATGTGAAACACGGTGTGAACACCGCGTTTCAACAAAAAGAGAAAAAAAAACTGTTAGCGAAGCTGCACTATGGTGGGAATTATGTATTTCCAAATAAGACTTTTAAGATGTGATTGTGTAATTGGTTATTTGAACTATTAAAGAATAAGAAATACATATGATCCGGTGGTTCTCATTTATTTAGTGACCGCAGGCACCATGGCTTTATGGTTGCTACGGTACACCGCCATGGGGTGTATGGCAAAGGTTGGCACGTTGTTCATAAACACGTAACCAACGCCGCGTGGGTTCGGTGCAAACGCGGGCAAAACGCCGCCGCCCTCGACAACAGTTCTGCGCGTGGCTGATGTTGCTACATGTCCAAGTTTATACAGCTCCTCAGAATTTTGAGAATAACAGCCCATAAACAAATGTCATGAAACAAAACACCAGCAGCACACGCCTTTTATGTTAAATTTTCTGAGACAGAAATAATAAAAGGGCGACACAAAATATGCTCGAGCCAATTAGAGTTTTTTTTTTCTACACGTGGACACGACCATCGAAGACTGGGTCCTTAACAGCTTCACTGCAAAAAAAAAAAAAAAATCACAGCATATCCACGGGGTGAATGATGATGAGTGGGCAAAGCTCCGGAGGGAATCATCGGATCTCCCGCTTAAGGGGACGCTAGCACAAACGCGTTAGAAACGTGCAGTACTCTCTAGTAAGGGGGAGCGGCCACAGCGTCTTACGCAGCCATTTACACAAGCCATTTACGCAGCTATTTAAGTAGCACCGCGTTTGCCGACGCCATCACATGACTGCTGAGAGAGTATGCCCCCCGTATTCATAAACGCGCTGAGCCGTGCTCCCTCAAGGGCTGCAGAAGATAGCGCCAACCTTTCCCTTTCCCTCAAGAACCACTTACCTCGACTTGAACTTGACTTGCCACCGCTTTGGGCAGCGCGTTCGAAACGCGTTGAAGGTAAGGCGGAGAGGCCACAGCGTCTTACACCAGCTTCTTACACGGGCCGTAACGCGCTAGCACAAACGCGCTAGAAACGCGCTAGAAACGCTGCCTTTCCTTAATGTTGGGTATTTATTGCCATCGTGGTGCGTGTGTCTATGTGCGCTTCGTGGTGTAGTGGGCTAACGCCGCGCGCTCGGAAGCGAGGGGTGCCCTGGTTCGATTCCGCGCTACGGACACAACTTCGCAATTTTTTTTCTCATTTTTCTCAGACTGGTTACACACTACTACTACTACGACGACGACGACGGGGACGAACGGGTGCCGCTATAAGGAGCTTCGCACCTAAAATGAGCGTAGCTTGCACTAGTGGTTGGAGCTTCGGTACGGTATTACGGTTGGGCTCGCCGCCGACGCGCAGTTTTTCGCTTGGCAGCACGACGCACTTCAAGACGCTGCCTGACGAAGCGTTGCCATGTCTAGGCGAAGCAAGGAACATGTGGTTGCTAGGCGCCGCGAAGTGACGTCATGGCTAGACGGAGCAGGTGCGTTTTCGTAGCAGCTCGGCACGGCGGTGCAGAGCGGTGGCGAAGCGAGGCGCAGCTGTGCCAAGTGGTTGCTAGGCAACGCGCGGTGACCATTGTCAGGCGCAGTTTCTTGTCTACGGTTATGGTGGCTAGAATTGAGAGGTGACGCCAGCGCCCGCATATCCGCCGAGAGAGCGCGATCCTCCGCTTCAAGCGCCGCCGCGACGGCCACCGCGGCGCTGCTGTCAGCATAGTGATGCGTTGCATTTTCCCGCGTCGTCTGGGCAGTGGCTCTTTCTCATCGTGGATCCTGTGGTGTTGTCTCGCTTATGGAAAAATGTATTTCGTTGCTGACATGCCAATGTAAGGGCCAAGCTCAGTGGGACAGATGAACTCCAGCGCTACGAAAGCGAAGCAACGTCACTGCTTCGCTCCCGGCTGCACTACCGGCTACGTGTCGTCGAGGCAGCAGGGACAAAAGGTCTCCCTCTTTTCTGTTCCCAAGGACCCTGCTCTCTTCGAAGCTTGGCGACGAGCCGTACCCCGTGCCGACAAGTCGTTGGACGCGAAGTCTGTGCTTTGTGAGCGCCATTTCGACGAGCAGTATATTGAGCGTTTTTTCACGCACGTGATAAACGGCGAAACTGTTCAGATTCCGCGAGAGCGACCAGTGCTGAAACTTGACGCAGTGCCAACCGCATTCCCAAATGTCCCTGCGTATCTTTCAAAGAAAGCGCCGAAGAAAAGGACATCAAGAACGTCCACATGCGGTTTGCCTTCGAAGATTCGGCGCCAGGAACCAAACACGTCTGCTTGCGAGGAAACCGACTCGCACAGTGCAGAATACGATAGTGACCAAGTGCCTGTTTTGAACTCGCCCGCAATTCCTGACGTTCGCAAGTGTGGCCTTCCCAGCGCTTACTGGGCTAGACACCTGATTGCTGGAGCCGACAACGTCACAGTGTTTGCAGTGTGCGCTCTATATGGAGACAAGATATGTTTTGAGAAATATGTGCTCATGACATCAAATGAAAACACAGTTCGAGCGACAGTTTTTGTGCAGGCCACAAAAATAAAGACCGTTGATATCACCGACACTGACATGGCAGAAGAGTTGCTTCGCGACGTCAACTGCATGATACCGTGCGGAGGCTTTGGTAAAACCGGTGAATTTGGAGTAAATCCAAAATACAAGGAGAAGACTTTTGGCGACAGAACCTTCAGCCCATCTTGCCGAGGGGTTGCTCAAACGCCGGAAAAAGCCTGCCCACAGTGCAAGCACCTCAGGAGACTGCTCCGGAATCGAGAATCCTACAGGCGAAGAAGAGGTAAAACCAGGGTGCAGACGCTTTCATACAGGCTTAAGCTGCGAACAGCACAAGCGAAAAGGAGCCGCCTGAGTCTCCTCCAGGCTAAATCGCGCATGAAGCAAATGAAAGAAAAGAATGCACAGAATGATTCTACAGCCTTTGAAGAAGCGGTCAAGGCGCTACCTGTGAAACAACAGTCACAAGTCAAGGCGTGCTTCGCAGCGTGTAGGAGGAAATCCACCAAAGGAATGAAATATGAAAGTGAGTGGGCCCTAGAGTGCTTGATTATGTCCATGAAAAGTCCCCGCCTTTATGAACACATACGCAAAAACAAGATCATGACCTTGCCTTCTCGAACATCCCTACGTCGATATTTGAAGAGCTACAGGAGTGGATTCGGCCTAAGCGAGAAAGTGTTTGCTGCTGTGGCGGAAAAAACGAAATCTATGGACTCTTTCCAGCGCCATGGCGGACTCTTAATTGATGAAATTAAGCTATCCGAACACTTGAGCTTAGGATCCGACGGAACCATCGAAGGTTTTGTGGATCTTGGGAAATTCACACCAGAAAGTGAGCGCTCCGTGGCATGCGACCATGGCCTCGTCGTATTGTTTGTGCCTTTTACAGGAACGTGGCACCAGATTATTGGTGTGTTCGCATCACGCAGCAATGTGAAGTCAGAGATGTTAGGCAAAATAATCCTCGAAGCAGTAGTCATGTGCGAAAACGCCGGTTTGCACGTAGACTTTATCACCACTGATGGAGCTGCGTGGAACAGGAGTATGTGGCACTCGTTCGGTATACACGGCAGAAAAGAAAACACCGTCTGTAGAAGGCAGCACCCTACAGACCCAGAACGTTTTTTGCACTTCATCTCGGACTTCCCACACCTTGTTAAATGTGTGAGGAATACTTTTGTTCGAACTGGCGTGAGACTGCCAGAAGGCCATGCCAGTGTTGACCCTATTGACTGTGCCCGAAAGCTCGATGAACAGCATGACACGACTCTCAAAGCCATGCCTCATATTAGCGCATCCGTCGTGCGGCCAAATGGCTTTGAGAAAATGAGGGTAAATTACGCAGTGAGGCTTTATAGCGATGAAGTCCTCAGGGGACTTTTCTTGTACAACGAAATCATCGAAGAAAAGCATGGGAGCACGGCTGCGACAGTCAGCTTTGTGGAAACAATGAGAAGGCTCATTGAGGCAATGACTTCAAGGTGCAGCTCAGGAGCACTCAAGCCTGGAGGGACGCACGAGAAGTGCATTGAAAACTTCTTGGCCTACCTGGACGAGTGGGAAACAGCTGCAGGCTCCGGAGGTTTCCTTAGCCGCAGTACAGCCGAAGGACTTCGTGTTACCTTGTCAAGCACGCTACACCTTCTCCGCTACCTGACGACGAAGTTGAAATTCAGCTATATGATGACATGCCGCTTGAGTCAGGACCCTCTGGAGAGGCTGTTTGGAATCGTCCGACAAATGTCTGGATGCAATGACCATCCGACTCCTTCCCAGTTCCTCATCTCGGTTAACACTTTAAGCTTCCAGAATTTGGCAAAACCACCGAAAGGAAGCAATGTGTCCTCAGGACTGCTGAGGAGTCTGCTAGGAGCTGACAATGGAAAGGACCTGACTTCTCAGAGGAAGCTGGATGAGCTTCTTGACGCAGGAAACCTTGCCGAAGCACATGAAGTGCTCAGTGAATGCGGCCACGGTACCGAGCATGTTGACATGGTAGTGCAAACCAGCGATGCCAGGCTCATATACTACATGGCTGGCTACGTGGCAAGAAAGAGCGTTGCAAGCACCAAATGCGCAGAGTGCAGCCGGCAGCTCCTACAAGGCGAAAACGATTCAGCTCCAGGTGCAGCATCCCTCACTGCTGCTGTTGACCGAGGAGGCCTGCTGTACCCATCAGCCAAGCTCAATGAACTCGTGACCACTCTCGAGAACACTTTTACCCACTGTTTTAGTGTGAGAGAAGTCAAATGTGACAGCGTCATGGACTTGGTTTCCTTCTTGCAGTTAAGAAAGCTTACGCTCGTTGGCTGCCCTGACCACAGTATGTCCCTCACAAACAAAATTATGAAGTTCTATGTGCTTACTAGGCTCCATTTTCATGTGAAGGCTCAGAACAACAAGCGAAACGCAAGGCAGGAAAGAATGAAATTGCTAAAGCTTAGACGCGTGCTCTAAGTTTTATATTGTAACTTTAAGTTTGATTGCCTCTTTTATTATTATTTTTTTTTGCTTAGTGGTAAGTGATATCTATGCCTCCACATTTCTTAGTGCCAAGCGATGCACTGTCTGCGTGCAATGTTTCATTGTGTCTTAACTAGACACGAGCATGTGTGCGTATTTATTTTTCATTATATTACCCTGGTATTTGATGATGTGATGTACAATAGATCTTAATAATATTATGATCTGCAATAAATGTTTACTATGTTTTGTTTCCCTAAGACCGCCAGTAATTTTTTCGGAGTAACCTCGCGCTGCAAAACACTGCAAGGATACACAAACGAAAGCTTTTAGTTACGCAGATTCAGTGCCGCATAAGTCTCGCAATAGCCAACAATACCTTTTAATGCTTAAAATTGCATTGTATCAGCCACCATCACCGTGAATTAGCTAAATCATTACTTGCAACAGCATCACTGAACGGCCCACGGGCTGGACGCACGCGTACGCGTACGCGTGCTCGGTACAGCGCGCGTACCGAGCATCGCATTACGACCGACAGCGCCACCGCCGCGGCGCTCGAAATGGAGGAGCGGCTGCGAGCTCCCGTTGGCGTCACCTCCCAATTCTAGCCACCATACTACGGTTTACGGGCCAAGCTCCGGCTTAAAACAGCTTCGCTGCCAAAAAACTGGCCGCGGCTTAGCTCAGCCAACCCTGGATATGCGAAGCGAAAGCTTGGTTTATCGTGGGTAAGTCTTGGTTTCGCTTGGTAAGCCTTTGATTTTGCTTTAAATCTTATACTTAGGTATACACTCATCGATATAAGCCAGGTATAAATTATAAGCCGACAAGTCCAAGCATTTGGGATCCGAACGGCTAGCTCCTCCTCAGTATCCGACGCTAGCTACGCGCGCTTGGCATTCCGGACCCTCTCCAGTGAAGCAGTTCGCCGGGCGAAAAACGCGTGTGAGACGCCGCTTGCGGCGTGGTCAGACGCCGGTAAGACGCCGCGCGGTGGTCATACCACTGATCTCCACTATAATTTGCTGGATGCCGCATCGCCGCTCACCGCGGCGGGCGCAAGTGAAGTCACCGGAAGTTAGGAGACGCCCGGCGGCTTGTCCCGGAAGGAGGTGTCTGCTGCCTTTACCAGTGCGCGTTTTAAGGGGATCAAGCTGCGTTAGAATGGTTTTTTTTTTTCGTTCTTTTTTGCGCAATAACAGTTATTCTTTTTTTTTTCTGTCAGGAACATGCCGTTTTGCCAGTCTGAGCCTGTATTCTTGTAATTTTATTTACTTAAAACAATAATATTGATGACCAGCGTTCGAGTGTCCATCATTCACAATAGCGACGCGATCGGCGCGTGATTCCAGCTTTCGAAAGCAGCTGCATAGAATTACGTGAAACATGGCATCACATCAGGAACTTTCGATTGCAGTAGGGATGTCTCAGGATCGATCGCGATTGGGCTCGCGCAAAACGGCCAACCACATTCGAGAAATTCGTTCCCGATCACGCTTGAACGCGATCGAATATGCTCGTCTACTTATGCGCCAGCAAGGAAACATTTTCCATATTGGATATGTGCTCTCAATTCCGCTTTGCTGTTTTCAGACGGAGTTTATGTATGCTCGTGACTGATATAGCCAGTTTACAGTGCATGGTGTTATAACTCCTCACTGATGTCCTTCCTTTAACACATAGCAAACACGGAGTGGTGAATAACAAAAAGTTTGGTGAAGAAAACTCATGCGCATTTATTTCAAATCATATGTTAACTCTATTAACGGTGCAAGGATATGGTACAAAGGATGCAGGCTAATGCACAAAACATCTTGTTTACTATTTAAAAAAAAAAGCCGGCAGATCCCACGCCATGTGGGAATCGATGTTATGCGAAGCAGTGTGCGGGGAGCCTACAACGTTTCGACCATGAGAGCACCAAGACGTAGGCGGCTCTTTCATGACCTACATGACACGCATGTCATGAGTCCTCGGGAGTCCCTTTAGCTACACCTAAGAGACCTTAAGGCGAAAGCCATAGTCATGCTTATGACTATGACTTCGGCCATCAAGCGCTTTAGCCTTTTCCTTCACTTAGTACTACATCCGAACCCATTCCGTTGGTTTTTGAGTGTTGATTTTTTTTCGCTGAGTCATCGTCATTTTTGCTGAGCCATGCTCATGGCTGACTTCTACCAGCCCCCTTTAGTGTTTCCTTCACTTAGTACCCACGTCTGAACCCGTTTCAGTGGTTTTTGAGTGTTATTCTTTTCGCTGGGTCATTGTCATGACCTACATGACACGCATGTCATGACATTTGTGTCATGACCTATCACTTATGTTCGTCATACACTCCTGTCCTACTATGCCGATTTCGGTACCGACCAAGTTAACGAAACGACCATGAGGGCACCAAGACGTAGGCGGCTGTTTCATGACCTACATGACACGCATGCCATGACATCATTTATGTTTGTCATATAATCTTGTCATAGTATGCAAACTTTGGTACATACCAAGTTAACGAAACGACCATGAGAGCACAAAGACGTATGCAGCTAGATAGACAGATAGATACTGTCAAAGTAGCAAATGTTCACCAAGGAATGCTTCGCATTTAAAAAAAAAATTCTGGAATCTTTCTTTGTGCACACACTTCAGCAATGCTGATGACTACTGGTTGTGAAAAAGAATGTTAAAATGAATTGAATATCGTAGGGACAGCATCAGGTCATAGCCGCGTTCGTGCTCGCGTGCGGTCGAAGCACGACTCCGCGAAGTGGTCGCTACAAAGGCTGCTTCCCGGTGATGGCCTCCACTTGTCTCGCCTTAAGTTTGCAACCCATCGACTGCAAAAATCTCTCCGAGACCACGGGAACCTCTGCATAAAATGAACCAACTTGTAGTGCCTGTGGTTTGCAGTGTTGGGATGCACGCCGAAATGCCAGCGGTACAGCCTTGGTTTTACGCAACGCACAATGCAAATTACACTGATTTGAAAAATGCTTACGCGTGAAACATTTTTCCAAAAGACTTCTCCGGCCTGCGTGTGCAATTCACGGCACAACAAGCAGGCATTTTTGGGCAGAAAAAGAAAACACGTCGAGCGCATGCGAGCTGCAGAGCGATGCGAAGCCGCAAACGGCCGACTTCCGGGACAAGGCCTATCACTTCCGGTAGCTTCAGTTGCGCGCGCTCGAAGCGCCATCCAGCCCCCTATAGTACAGATCAGTGGGTCATACCATAGAGAAAGAAACGTTGCCAGCTGCGGCGGTTGCTAGGCAGCGGCTCAGCTCGCGGTGCAGCGACCGGTCACAGCGAAACAGCGAGAATGCGGCCAATGTAGCTTTCGCCAACGTTTATAGATACTTTTTCAGTTCTGGAACTCCGGCTTCACAGGCGGGCGTGATTTCTTCCTAGGCGCTGAGAGGGCGCTGCGGTCGCGGGTTGCGCGGTGTCAGCGGCAGCGTTCACGGCGTTCGCCAGTCGGCTGAGCTCAAACTTGCGGCGCAGTTTGGTTCTTTATTCAATATCGCAGTTGCGTGTCCCCTTTACACAATTCTTTTCGCTTGCGTTTGTCTTGACCCCTGTGCGAGAACCTTGTCCGTTCAATGCGTTCGGTTTGTGTGGCCGCGGACGGAAGCATTTCGTGACTCCGTAAACACGCTGTGTTTTATCTGATGCGCTGGGCTTAGCGCAATGCCAACCTGCTTCGCACCTGGCTGTACCAGCGGGTACAGAAGCAACACTCAGAAGCGTCACTTTTTTGCGCCGCCATCGGATCCGGAGCTTCTCAGCAATTGGAAAAGGCTATATTCCCCGCGCTGACAAAGAGCTGAGCAATAGCAGCAAGGTTTGTGACGTTCATTTTCTCGAAGCTGACATTTTTGAAGTCGTTTAAGCATATTATTAATGGTGAAGTCGTCGAGATCGACCGGGCGTACTGGGCATTGAAGGAAGGTGCAGTCCCCGTTAACTTTCCCAACCTTTCCAGTTACTTGTCGAGAAAGCAGACTCGGTTGCGATCTCCGAAAAAGATAAAGGTAGGATCTACGCACGATGTGACCAGAAATGAAGCGCACTTGCCTACGGAGCGACCAGAGAAACTGTTTAACCATGAGGCGCCTGTTGCCGTGCAGTGCACCAATTTTGCTCAGATTGTCGAGTATAGTGCGTCAATACGGCTCGCAGCCAAACGGACAACGGCAGTACTCGAAGAACCAGGGCAGCGTCGACAGATTGTTTTTTACGTGGCCGGAATGAAAGCGGGGGCGTACACAATCCTGAAGAGCGTCGTTGTGCGGAACGATATCACCTATGCTGTCCACGCAAATGGGAGGCTGCTCCGACAGTCGTCGTTTGATGTAGAGATTCGTTCTCTGCAAGATCTAGAAGCCCTGCTGCAGATTGTACACAATCACTTTTTTGCACTTTTTTGCATGCACTTTCTTGCACGACTGAAGTGCCAAGAAAATGACAGTGCAGTTCGTGCACAAAGGGAACGTAAGAAAGCGAAACTTGTCTAGCTAGAACCGTGACCGCAGAAGTTTCACCAAGGCAATGTAGATTGTGAACGCTATTGTTAATAAAGTTCCTCTTTTTGCCATTTTTAAAACAGTCACTGCAGGACTCTAAGGTAAGGTTTGACTTTGAGCTGGTTGGTTCTTTTCTTCGTCCTCGTGTTCGCGCACGGATCATGCTCATACAATCACTGTGTACTGCGTGTGCATCGCGATACATATGTATTGGGCAAGCCATGTCGAATATTTCTTTAAAGTAGAACGAGCATGGAGAATTTTGGATGGAAGAATACAAGGTAGCACTCGATGGTCCCGAGTAGTGCAGTCGTTTAACTTGAAGCCGGAAGCCAGCTCCTGAGGCTCAGAAACTAAACTACGCGGATGTCTACCATAAAGAAAACAGTTGTTCCGCACGGCTGTAAGGAAATACCATTAGTGCTGCAATAGATTCGCACGATTGGCATGGCAAGTGAGTTCGTGTGCACACTTGACAGCCACTGCTGCGCGAACGTTCGTTTAAAACGCTGTCATTCTTCATATTTTGCCCACCCCTCGAAATCCCTGGGCGTACAAATTACTCTTTGCGCAATACGGCCCGTTTCAAATAAATAGTGAACTGGAATAGCCGCAAAAAATGCCGAGCAACTTCCCCAGAACCGTTATTTCTTTTGTAGTACCCAGCCAGAATTGGGGAGAACCTGAGACGCCGCGGCAGAACGCTGCCCACTAGCAGACGACGCTCGCTCTCCTAGCGCAAACCGAAACCGCAGCGCCGCGGTGGCGAGAATCGCGACAGGCCGACTTCTCTCCATGGGCGCGGCGCGGAGATACGGAACTGAAAAAGTATCTATAAACGTTGGCTTTCGCTACAAAAGTGAGAAAACATGGTGTGAACATGTTGTGTACACCGCGTTCCTTGAAGAGCTCTAGATGTTGAATCAGACCAATGTGCCAATTATCTACTAGTCTAAGCGTATGGACATTTAAAATTAAAGCGCATTTGGTTGAACTGGTTCATGTCCTGCCATTACAGTTATTCCAAAACACACAGTGAGCACTAAGAATCGCCTGCATGCCTAATGTTTCGAGGCAGCTTGTACTTCAGGAAAAAAAGCCTCCAATTTAAGGATTACGATCACTTGTCAACTAGAAAACCAAGCTTATGGAAATCCACCAGCACCAGTTTTTTTTCTTTTGCAACATGTTTCACACACACAATTATTGTACGTGCATGGTTTAGCCGGTAGGATAAGCAGACTGTCTCTGAATGGAGCAGCTCACAGAATACGAATCAAGGTTTTCACTGCCGCGCGTGGAAGAACTTCATGTTAGCTGTGACAATAAAGAGACCTACAGGCAGAAGCTTCGTTGTTATGTTTTTCACCCAAAATAATTGTTAATTTACACCAATATTCAGATCTCCATGTCTTGCACAGTTGAGTACATAGAAAACAGCACCACATAGTTATAATCATATCCACGTGCGTCGTGGTTGGCAGGACATCCGCGTGTGAAGTGCCCTCCCGCGCAGTTGGTAGGGGTCCACGCTGTCGTACATTCAGGATGTTTCTTTAAAAGCCCGCGTTCGCCTCACAAGGCCACAGCAGCTACTTGGACGACCAAGGTGCGACGCGGATTCATCGATATGAACGTCAAACACAAAAGGGCATAGAAGCGAGATACCAACTTAAGGCGGACGGTCCAAAGAAACAAGGAGTGGACTTCACGTGCAAACAATACCTAAAGCGAGCCCTACGCCGTGTCAGCACCGATGATCGTCAAAGTGTGCTACGACACGCAGATTCCCCCGCTCGCTTGCGCAGAATTTAACGAAGCGCATTTGTTGACGGGGAAATACGGGGGTATGATAAGTACACGTGTACGAATTCTAAACGATGTACTTTGACGATAGGAGAAGTTTCACAGAATGCGGTTACGAAAAAAACATTTTTGCGTGCGGATCGGTCCTACCTTGAAGACGACATATTGGATCGTTCGCACAGAGGTGTAGTGTAGCATTGGAAACTTGACTTAGGAAAACCCGACCAACACATTACCAAGATCATGTCGAAAGATTTGATTACATAGCTTCTATATAAAGATTCTATATATATATATATATATATATATATATCATAAGAAGCCAACAAACAATGGCACCACGGACAACATAGGGGAAAATACTTGTATTACTAATTGAATTAAAGACATATTAAATTAATGGAAATGAAAATGGATGAACAAAAAAACTGCCCGCGGGTGGGGAACGATCACACGTTTTCGCATTACGCGTGCGATCCTCTTACCATTGAGCTACCGCGGAGCCGTTTTCCCATCCTCTTTCTGGCTATTTATGTTTTACAACTATAGAACTAACACGGGAGTGTTAGCCAGCGCCACCACTCAGAAACCTAAGTCACTGTCGGCTGAGGAACTGACTACTTCGCACTGTAGGCGAATGACAGCGCCGGATTCCTGCAGAAAGTCAACCCCGAGAATGACAACGAGGGAGTATTGGCGTCGGACAAAGCGTCCCGCTGCGAATGAGCAACCTCGAATCCGAACTCTAGCCGTGCAGGTTCCCAGTGGAGTTACCACGTGACGACCAGCCACCTGAATATGCGAGCCATGCCAAGATGTAATTAATTTCTTTGTTGTTGTTGCCTATCACGTATGTGGCTCCTACTCACGAAATGGGTGGATTATTGCAAAATAATATGGAGGATAAATTTACGAATATCTATGGAATTAGCGTTCAATAGCGTAGAATTAAATGGTGAAGTAAAATCAGGAAAGCTATATCGAGTGAGTAATAAATAATTTAGAAGCTCCCGTGGGTAGCACGTGCCCCTCTGTCTTCTTGTCCTTGCCTGCCTCATTGCATTGTGCCCACTACTGCAATATTAACCACCAACTTACTAATCGGTTCCAATGTTCTGCGGCTCAAACGCGGCCCTACAATGTCTTATCAGCTCTCCGTCGCGGGATCTGTGAACGACTCGAGTAGGGGATTCGATGAACGCGCCATCCTGATTTTTCGAAAAGACACGATATCATGTTTGTGTGCCTGCCGCGGTCATTACCTCCACCAAGGACCTCACCGACGAACCTGCTGACGTAGCCCAAGAACTGACGTAGCCCAACGCATCAGCAAGCTGGCGCACCGTATGGCAGTGGATAAGTTTCACAAACCTGAATCCTTTCGCCATCCATTGCATTTTTTCGACCCATCTATGCAACTGTAGTTGTTACCTGGGCTTCCACAAAGTGACAAAGCAACGCTGCGCCGTTTAGGTATGGGTGTTGCAATCACCAATACATGTTGGATTGGAATGGCCAATAGCGCCGACTGCAATGCCTGCAGAGTCGATGAGACTATAGAACCCCACCAAGGCCACCACCCCTAGGTTGACAATGAAATACATGACCTCTGCACAGCTCTAAATCAGTTGTACAGAAAACCAGTTACCTTGAACGAGATAATGAAACGATGGTCTCGGATATCGCAGCTATGAAAGGCCACAAAAGCGTTGCTGCAATTTTGGAAGGCTATCGAATTGAGTGAACGTTTTTGATATACAGCAGCAAACTGTTACTACGTCGTGATACCCACAACGAACTTTTCCTTCTCTTCATCTTTCCCTCCCCTACCCCGTTGCTACAGTGCACTTTACCCGACCGGGCTGCACTCCGGTTAGCCTCCCTGCCATTCAATTATCCTTTTCTGTTTCTATTTTCGTGATGATGGAGTGGTAAACCCCAAAGTACACATACCCAGTTAGCAAGTTGGCGTCAAAACATTCATTGAAGAGCGGAACACACCCGCTGTCACATAGCCAGTGACAGTGACCCAAGCTGGCAACCAAGAGGTTCATTCGAGACCAAAGAACGCGTAGCACATACACAGTTCTCAAAGTCGGTGTCAAAGACTTGCTTAGAACAGCGATACCTACGCTAGTTCCACGTCTACACCGACCCATGTCGACCTAAAAGACGTTCGTTGAAGCGCGGCACATGTCTACGTACTGCCACATAGTCAGTGACCACAAGTTGGTCCAATGGTTGGTTTCGAACCCTTGTTACATTAGCCCTGAATTAGATAATGACTACGTTGGATAACGACGCCTCTGTTCGTCGTTATGGCAAGCGAACAATATAGCTCGATTGCGTCCCGGAAAAGTGGATGCACTCACCATGTGACCACTGACTACCCAGTGACCCAGGAAAGCGCGGAAATGGTTAGATGCCAATATAGAAGCAGAGATAGTCCACGGAAAGTGCGGTGAAGCTCCCAAACAATGCGACCGCAATAAACTTGTTAACCACACATATTCTCTTCCGTATTACAAGAACAAATTCTTCTAGTGATTGGTATTGAACTGGCTCCTAAGATTATGTGTTCTAAAACAATACCTCACATGATTATTTCTTACCACATTTAAAGAGGTCGTTGATGTTCTTATATAAGTAATCTCTATTAGACAAAAGCTTTACCAGCTAATTGGCCTGTAATGCGAGTCTTGGGCAGTGCACTTATCAAAAGGTGAAATACAATGCGCATGAGGCATCATGGCATTTTCGCACATTTTACCAAGAAAAATATTACCTGGTAGAAGGTATTTGTAGCACCAGTGTTGGCAGACGCAGCAGTGTTTGTTACTTCGACTCCATTACACAGTTCTGCAGCGGTAATTAGCGCCAACGCAACTACAGAAAGTCTGAGCACACGAGCCATAACTGGACTGCAAGTGAGCAATGTTCTGCAGCGAACCCCACAGACAGAGCCGCTTATATTGAATATAATTTGTAAATTTCAACATTGTTTTTTCGCATGAAGTGTTCTACCTTTATTAGTCACCATATTTGTATTTTTATAGCTGTCATCTGCTCTTTCGTTGAAGGTCGGCGATTCAAACAGGAGCGTATTCCATCGAGGCGCATGGAATGATACTTCTTGGCCCTTGAAATATGCGGCCAAAAATAAAGTATTGAACAAAAAAATCAAGCTTTCTGGCCGAATAAATAATTCAGAGCTTCGTTTGACCGCCTGACGCATTCACAACGATACTAACGTATTAAAAGACCTTTATACAAACTACGGTTGGAATATTTAAGGACAATATAAATTCCAACACTGATTTACTAAGTGAATAGTTGTGGTGTCAAAAAAGCTTGAGAAATAATGAAGTCACAAAACCACAAATCTCAACCAAACTTTCCATGCTGTTTCTTGGCGATTTGCCAACGGCCTATCTTGGTAAATCAACCGATCGAGCGTGCTCTATCTCTGCGTTCTCGGTAATTCGGACGAGAGTGCAAAAGATGTTGTCAAGGATCATAGTTCTCACCTTAACATTAATTACCCCGTAAGACGAGAAAGCCGTTGTGTAGCCAATAAGGAGTCGGTTTTACTTCTTGGTGATGCCGCTATCACTTTTGTTTTTCTTTCTCCTCCCATATGAAGTGCTGGTTATCGCGAAACGTATATAGAATTAGGAGCCACCACCTTATATTTACGAAGACGACAACGACCGGGACGTTGCGCGTTTTCAGCCACCTTGGCCATCCCTATAAATAGTCTCTGTTTACAAATCGTGTTTCGCTTTCATCTATTTGACGCCCCGTCACACATTGGTGGAGGTGCGGGGTATTCTTGCCAGACGACGGATCTCCGAAGTGGTGGGCGCTGGGGTGCGGCCACCATGGCAGACCCGCCGGCATCTACTTCTTCGCCGCGGACCAGGCTTGTGTTAGCCCACCCTCGAGACCCTGGAACGTTCAAAGGCACCGATGACCCCGACCTTGAGGAGTGGCTGACGCAATACGAACGGGTGAGCGATCACAATCACTGGGACATGACAGCCATGCTGGCCAATGTGGTCTTTCATCTCAGTGTCAAGGCAAAGTTGCTGTATGACAATCATGTCAACGACTTAAACGGCCCTCGGCGTTGCCTGCAGACCTTCTGCAGCCCATTCACACACCCAAGGTGCCATTAAACCACATCGGCCTTGACCTCCTCGGCCAATTCCCTAAGTCTACTTCATGGAACCAGTGGTTTGGAGTTGCGACCGACTACGCTACGCGGTATGCCATCCCACGAACTTTACCGACTTGTTGCGCCACTGACCTCACCGATTTCTGACTTCAAGTCGTCATCCTTCATCACCGTGACCCTAGGCAATTGCTCACTGACCAAACCCGCTACTTCCTGTCCTAACTCGTCAATGACCTCCTTCGTTCATGTTCTGTGGAGCACAAGCTCACTACTGCATTCCACACGCAGAACAACGGGCTGCGGGTGGTATGCAGGTCGTTGACTCTAGGACAATTTGCCCCTCCCCCCGTCATCGTGGTCTGACGCACGGTGGTCTGCGTCCCCTATCCCACGTCTAGAATCAATTTTGCGATATTCATTTAGTGCAGCGTTCTACTGCAATATGAACAAAGCTCGGTTGTCATACTTCAATCAGTTTAGGACATTCTTTAGAGGACGGCTGCTTTAAGGTACTCTACTACTGACTAGAAAAAATTATATATATGAATGCAATCCTGCATCGCGCAAGAAGTCAAGAAAGGCGCTGTAAGTAGACCATCTGGACTGCAGTTCGTGAAGTGAGCGCGCCGGTCTCTGTGGGGGCCAGACCATCTGAGCAAAGACTTGCGGATGTGTCGTGCAACTGGGTAGGTCCACAACAGGTAGCACACATCAATGTTGTGTGACAAGGCCGTACAGCCGTTGCAGGTATCTTCCTCCTTGACGAAATCCTTGCGCATGCAGGTAGCAGCCGGTTGTTTTGCCCGAAGGTGAATTTCAGCGTTGTAGTTATCGTGGCTCAACATGACGACGTACGGGTGGTAGGCACAAAGGTGCTCTGCCATAAATTATTATGTTTTCGCACTACGCTCATGCTGACAGTGGAAGTGAGCGCGCTGTCCTGGCTTCAACAGAGCCGATTTATCATAACATGACAGTGCCTGCACTTGGCATCGTCGATTTTGGAGCCAGACGTAATCACACATTCGGAGGCCTTCGAACCCTCCCTGCGCGGATTGTGCATGCGTCGTCGATAGCAGGAAAATACTTCAACACCGACGCTAAAACCGATGGCGTAGAATTGTTTCGAGCGTCCACATTATTTATATCGCCATCAAATATTTACATAGTGTGAGGCTGCTGCGGCGTACCATGTACTACGACCTGTCTCCTACGTCCTGCCTTTTGCGTGCACTCAACGTTCTTGCCGCTAGACATCAGCTAAGAGCAGCTGTGACGTGCGAGCATTCGTCACGTTCAGGTTATATATTTCAGCGCATCACTCTGATACCGACTCTCTCCGTTGCGCACCACTAAAAGATTTGATGCTGTGCCCACCACAGGAAAATGTTTAATGCGTAGCGGATAATGCGAGTACAAGCATTCAAAAATGTTATAGGCCAGTCCTCAAAGTTTTGCGTAGAAACAAAGTTACTCATTAGGACAATATTTAAGGATAAATTGCGACTTTGGAGACGAACTACGCCGGCTAATTTTGAGATGTCTGTGTCAATTAGGGCTCAATGATAACTTCTGATAACTCGATTTCGGCCAATGTGAAATCATACTATCAAAGGCCTAACATTTTCCATTTTCCGTGGAAAACCCATAAGCGGCAGACATGTTATACTTAAAGTACATCGAGGATAACTCTATTTATTACTACTACAATAATGGTTGCATTGGCCTGAATGCTCATATTCTTCATAATATTAGATCCAATGCACTATATGTAGCTGCTGTTTTTCGGTGTCCTAGGTTAAATCTTCCAAGGCACAATGTTTACATTTGCTTGAAGCGGGAAGGAAGTTTCTCAAGAGGACAGTAAATTTTCATCTCTGTAGCTTTATTGCAGGTTTTGTAGAAAAGTATTTATTCAACAGTTTCAGAACGTCATACTGCCGTAATTCGATTCAATACTGTGCATTGTCTTGGACGTCATGGCCTATCTTCGATATGATGTTCCAAAAGTAGACAAAATATTTTAGGTTATCAGCATGTGCTGGGGCACCTTGTATGCCTGTTCCACTCAAAGATAACCGTGCAAAGCAATTCTCTAGGTGATAACCACTGTCTCATGTATCCTCAAGGGTTCGTTAATGCAGTATGGCTGCCGCAGCCTTTCAAAACATATTTATTGAATATCAGCATTGTATCATGGTCCCTCTTACCTTTGAATATGTATGTACCAGACAGATGTTTGAGGAAAGTGCGGTATAAAACACGCAAGAAGCGTTCGCTTGTAAATTCCACACGAAGGAAAAAGTACCCGGGAAAATATAAAAATGACGCGTAAAGATTAGGCTGATGACATCAATGCCCCGAAAATGTCATATTCGAACTAAGTCTTTTGCCGAGCCTCGTGAACTAACATAGCGTGCGCGAAACGAACAGTGCTGTACATCTGTGAGGAGTAGTATACTGACAACGGAAGCGTGAGTCAGACTGAAAGGCCACGTCTGCAGGCGGCGCGGTACCTGCTGTCGGGAATGACGCCAAAGCGGCATTGCGCATGCGCGTCACACCATGTCTGCCAGCGGGTCACGTTCTTTTCCCTGGCGAAGGTTACCTGGGTCGTACATTATACGTCAACTGGATGCCGCTTATTCTGGATCGTCACATCCTCACCCCTGTTTCACAGAGTACGTTAAACATTTATAGAAGGTCATTATATTATCATGCTCCTTTTTTAATCTGAATATTGAAGTAGGAGATAGTTTCCGTGAGAAGCTGGCGGGAAGCAATACACGCACGAAGGGTTCGTTTGTAATTTCCACACAATGCAAAAACTACGCCGGTAGATAGAAAAATGACTCACAAACATGAGGTTCATGACATTCATCTACCGAAATTGTCGGGTTCGAACCCTGCCCTGGCGCAAAAAGCTCTTAAACTCTCACTTTTGAATGAAAAATCAAAGGCCCTTTCTTAAAAAAAGATGGTTGAACGCGAAGCTTTCTCCCAGGTAACCCGAAACAAAGTCCAAAGCCAACGACCAGGCAACGAACCCAAGAAATGCTGAGCGACCTGATGCGATGCATATGTCATTAGATTGCTTGTTTAGGATTGTATTTTTTGAACGTTGAAGTTGAATGAAGACACATTTTGTTAAGTTGCATGGCCTTTATTTTAGATCATGTAGCCGTTGATTACACGGACGCACTCACACTTTCACAGACGACTCCACACTTGCACAGTATTGCCTTGTGATCGCTGTGTTAGATGGTCAGAGGCTCTGCCGTTGCCAATGAACGGGATCGGCCTTACGTTCGGGATCGGCCATACGGGATCGGCCTCCAAATTACGTTCGCGTACGCCAGCCTCTTCTGCCCACGGCCTATCCATGGTGACCACCGGGAATGCATTGCGTGACTCGGGTAATGCAATGCAGATATATACAGTTCGTATGCGTAGTGTGGTGTTGGAGATCCTATTGGTCTTATCGGTACAACTGCGAATGTAACTGCATGGCACTACGAAAGGTATATTGTGAGCCGTTGTTCTATTGTGTACGCAGATGCGTAGATAGCTTCATTGTGTAAGTTTGGTTTGCTGCAGTGTCCTTTCGGGGCTCACGGACGAATCAGTGAGACATAGAAAGCTTCGCATCAATATATTTTGGACGTTGGCATATACGGAAAGCGTTGTGATACCCTCTCATGAAGAAATTAATGATGATCGTTGAGAGAAACTCGGACGTTAGCAATGAAGCTCGAGACCGAGATAATGACCGCTGCAAAAGCGATGGTTTGAAAAATTTAGGCGTAAGGCGAAGAGACAGGAAGAGAGTTGTGTGGGTCAGCGAGCAAATTGGAATATCTCGTATCCTAGCTGACATTACCAGGATGAAATTTAGCTAGGGAGGCCATTTAATGCGTAGGGTGGATAGCCGGTGGGCCATTATATTTAGATAATGGGTACCACGGGAAGGAAGGCGCATTCGAAGATGGCAGAAACGTAGGTAAGGTGAAGAAATGAGAAAATTTGCAGGCGGAAATTGAAATAAGCTAGCGCAAGATAGGGATAATTAGAGATCTGAGGGAGAGGCATTTGTCCTGCTGTGGGCATAGGAATATGCAGACGATGGTTATGATGATTTTAGACGTGTTGAGAATATGCCTGAAATAACTGACCGATGAATGCAAAGCTAATTTGTAGAATGTACAGGTGGGATTGAACAATGCATTTGCGGATTGATCGATGAAGGTATACGGAATATTTAATTCAGAGAGAGGCAGGGAGCTGAATGGTTATAACATATTACCAGCCTCTGAACCGGAGGTCATGGCAAAGTTTAACAGTGTTTCATGTCCGCGATAAACCCACCATCATTGAGCAAGACCGCATCATCGGTGTTTGGGTAATATTCACCATCGGTGTTTTATTGTTCTAAGGATTTCAACACAACTAATCGAGTATACAGCGCTCACATGAATACGGCCGATGGAATATAGTTTGATGGTAAAACAAAATTTTTCCATAAAACACGAGCGTTGCGATAGGCACAAGCCTCGAAGTCAGTGCAAATGCTATATTGAATGCCTCTATTTTACAGTTCTCGAAAAATTTAATTCTTGAATTGAATACAAAACACTTGTTGCACGAAGAAGAACTGCCGAAAATGCATTTGTTTCCCAATGGTTTCACATGTAAAATAATGTGATATAGCGCATGATATGTCGAATGAATTTGGGGAGAATTTATGAAATTTTACAGATTGTGTGATAGGTGTACGTCCTTTTTAACTCAAGTTCCAGATAGGTAAAGAACCTGCAGGTGGAATACAAGCGGGAACTAATTCTATATAATACAGCATCACAATGAGTGTACATGCCGAATAAATCGTAGGAACAGCACTTAAGGAGCCCTTTAGCTTCATTATTCAACGACACAAGCTAGGAGTGCAAGCATGACAGCTTTGTCTATAGGTAATGCATTTATTATTCTAAATTTAGAACCAAACTGGTACAGTATCTGAACAAGGCCATATTTACAAAATGAGTGAAAATCACCAAGACGTTGCTATTCAATATGCTGCGTCAGCAGATGGTGCCGGACCGCGGCAACAGCGGTTTCCTTGCAGCTGAATCTTTAGGGACGGTCAGCATTGCGGTCTGGCTTCCTCTTTGTCGGCATTACGCATTGGTATTTATCGCGTAAATGAAATTCTCGCACACAATATCGAATGTGATTTTGAAAGATAACAACACGTTTCTTGTCTATCGAGCTGCATATCTCCTTGCCAACCCTAAAACGAGAAAGAATTTGTGCTCAACACCAGACACACGAGGTGGTGAACTTGCTGTCCGCCGCAATGCCGAATGATACCCCCACATAATTTATCACGTTGTAAATAAAGCGACCAGGTTAAAGCAAGCCACCCTCTTAATAGTCCCGGCAGAAACTTTGTTGCAATTATTTCCATGAAGCAGCAGTGTTTCAGGCGCAATTGGGCACGGTGAATCCATTGCTCGCTCTCATCTCATCTTCCCTTTGTGCTTAATGCCATCCACACATGCGACAATGAATCAGGAAAAAAACCGAAGAAACGCGGATGGCTGGGCCAGCCAGTAGAATGCCACATATTTATTCACAGCGTGACTGAGGGAGAGAGAGACAACGCGAGCGCTCACTCATGAATGTAGGATGTTTGTTAAAGAACCACATATAACATAGAAAAACACATGCATCCGCTACACAGCATAACTGAAGTGCCAACCCCCGAAAAACTCGCAAATCATGATAAACACCCGCTAGCGGGAAGATTGTCAATGTCAATCGAAAAACGCGTCCATAAAATTT
Organism: Dermacentor silvarum; assembly: GCF_013339745.2. NCBI lineage: Eukaryota > Metazoa > Arthropoda > Arachnida > Ixodida > Ixodidae > Dermacentor > Dermacentor silvarum. Next base: position 50,996,607 of record NC_051160.1, read on the forward strand.
ATTTGCATGGTCAGTAGCGCTACTGAAGCCAGAATCATGCACATCTTGCCATATTTTCCTTGCCTATTATAATTATAACAAACGAACGCATATTGTCGCAAGATGCGAAAAACGGCACACAGAACGACGGTGGTGCGACAGCAAACACAGGCTCTATATTGAAGGCCCAGCAATAATTGTCCGCGCCAACTTTAACTTCTTCGGCGAGAGAGATGCTTGCGCTCGTGTCCATCCCTTCATTGTCTTCTTTAGTCGTGACATTGCCTCCCTTCTAAGAAAGCATCGTCCCGATGCTTTATCGTGACGACGCCAGGATCTTTCCACGCGTACGCTGCAGTGATTTCATTCGGACAAATAAGGCTTCATCCGGACGACGTGCACAATCTCCGGTGTATGCCGTCGACGCCTTGAGGAATGTGGACTATCGGAAACGACTTCATAGTTGACATCAGAGAGACGTCGTATGACTTTATACGGACCGAAGTACCGCCGCAGTAGTTTCTCTGAAAGGCCACGATGGCGAACGGGAGTCCAGACCCAAACTCTCTCTCCAGGCTCGTAGGAGACTCTGCGGTGGCGAAGGTTATAGCGCCCTGCATCGTACTCCTGCTGCCGACGAATACGTATGCGTGCAAGTTGTCGGGCTTCTTCAGCACGCTGAGTGATGTAGTCAGCATCAGTTTCGACGCCATCGCATCCATGTTCATGCGGCAACATTGCGTCGAGCATGGTTGTGACATCGCGACCGTGGAGAAGGCGGAACGGTGTCATCCTCGTTGTTTCCTGCTGAGCCGTATTGTATGCAAAGGTGACATATGGCAATATCTCGTCCCAGTTTTTATGCTCCACATCAACATACATGCAAAGCATATCCGCAAGTGTCTTATTGAGGCGCTCCGTGAGTCCGTTCGTTTGCGGATGGTACGCCGTTGCCTGCCGATGAGATGTGCCACTAAGTCTTAAAACTGTGCCCAATAGCTCGGCTGTGAATGCAGTTCCTCTGTCAGTTATTAATACTGTGGGGGCGCCATGTCTCAGTACAACATTCTCTATAAAAAATCGAGCTGCTTCACTGGCCGTTCCCCGCGGCAGGGCTTTGGTTTCGGCGTAGCGCGTTAGATAGTCCGTGGCTACGATAAT
>NC_051160.1:50997846-51197277 GCF_013339745.2 Dermacentor silvarum
AATATAGTTTGTGACGTTGGCAGATACGGAAACCGTTGTGATACCTTCTAATGAAGAAATTAATGATGATCGTTGAGAGAAACTCCGACGTTAGCAATGAAGCTCGAGACCGAGATAAGGACCGCTGCAAAAGCGATGGATCGAAAAATTTGAGGCGTAAGGCAACGAGATAGGAAGATAGTTGTGTGGGTCAGCGAACAAATGGGAATAGCTCCAACATAGCTGTCATTAACAGAAAGAAATGGAGCTAGGCAGGCCATTTATTGCATAGGGTAGATTAGAGCACTGCACGGGCTCGGGCTTACCCGAAAGCCCGGGCCGGGCAGGGTAGAACAGTTTTTTCACGGGCTGGGGCCGGGCTCGGGCATGGCGTGTGCTTTTTGACCCGGGCCCGGGCCTGGCTCAGGTTTTTTGACGTGGGCCCGGGCCGGGCTCGGGCTTTCTGGTGGTGTGCATGTAACGTGCAACGAGTTATTCTCGGGCGTCTCAACTCTGAAAAACATTATTTTTCGGTCTCGGGCTGGGTTCGGGCCGGTTTCAAGTCAGGCTCGGGCCGGGCTCCGGCCTAAGTTAAAGGGGTGGCGGGCAGGGCTGTGCGGGTAACGTAGATTATTTCCGGGCCCGGGCCGTGCCCGGGTCTCGCCATAAAAGTTTTGATCGGGCTCGGGTGGGCAGCCCAACGTAAAAACAGGCCCAGGCCGGGCCCGGGCTGAAAAAATCGGCCCGTGCAGTGTTCTAGGGTAGATAACCGGTGGATCATTGTATTTAGATAATGGGTACCACGGGAAGTAAGGCGCATTCGAAGATGGCAGAAACGTAGTTAAGGTGAAGAAATGAGAAATTAATTAGAGATCTGAGGGAGAGGCTTTTCTCCTGCTGTGGGGATAAAAATATGCAGACGATGGTTATGTTGATTTTGGCCGTGTTGAGAATATGCTTAAAATAACTGACAGAAGAATAAAGAGTTGATTTGTGTAATATTGAGGTGGGATCTAAGAATGTATTTGCGGATTGATCGATGAAAGTATACGGAATATTTAATTCAGGGAGTGGCAGGGAGCTGAAAAGTTATAACATATTACTAGCCTCTGAACCTTAGGTCATGGCAAAGTTTGAGAGTGTTTCATGTCTGCAATAAACCCACCATCATTCAGCAAAACCGCATCATCGGAGTTTGGGCAATATTCACCATCTGCGTTTTATTGTTATAAAGATTTCAACACAACTAATCGAGTATACCACACTCACATAATACGGCTGATGTAATATAGATTCATGGTAAAACAAAATTTTTCTATAAAACACGAGCGTTGCGATAGACACAAGCCTCGAAGACCGTGCAAATGCTATATTGAATGCCTATATTTTACAGTTCTCGAAAAATTAAATTCTTGAATTGAATACAAAACACTTGTTCCACGAAGATGAACTGCGGAAAATGCATTTGTTTCCCAATGGTTTCACATGGAAAATAATGTGATGCAGCGCATGATATATCGAATGAATTGGGGGAGAATTTAGGAAATTTTACAGATTATGTGATAGGTGCACCTCCTTTTTAACTCAAGTTCCAGATAGGTAAGGAGCCTGCAGGTGGAATGCAAGCGGGAACAAATTTTATATAATACAGCATCACAATGAGTGTACATGCCGAATAAATCGTAGGAACAGCACTTAAGGAGCCCTTTAGCTTCATTATTCAACGACACAAGCTAGGAGTGCAAGCATGACATCTTTGTCATGCTTGCACTCCTAGGTAATGACTTCATTATCCTAAATTTAGAACCAAACTGGTAAACTATCTGAATAAGGCCATATTTACAAAATGAGTGAAAATCACTATGGCGTTGCTATTCAATATGCTGCGTCAGCAAATGGTGCCAGACCGCGGCAACAGCGGTTTCCTTGCAGCTGAATCTTTACGAACGGTCTGCATTGCGGTTTGGCTTCCTCTTTGTGGGCATTACGCATTGGTATTAATCGCGTAAATGAAATTCTTGCACACAATATCCAATGTGATTTTGAAAGATAACAACACGTTTCTTGTTTAACGAGCTGCATATATCTTTGCCAACCCTAAAACAAGAAAGAAATTGTGCTCATCACCAGACACACAAGGTGGTAAACTTGCTGTCCGCCACAATGCCGAATGATACCCCCACATAATTTATCTCGTTGTAAATAAAGCGACCCAGTTAAAGAAACCCGCCCTCTTAATAGTCCCGGCAGCAACTTTGTTGCAATTATTTCCATGAAGCAGCAGTGTTTCAGGCGCAGTTGTGCGCGGAGAATCCATTGCTCGCTCTCGTCTCATCTTACCGTTGTGCTTGATGCGATCCACACATGCCACAATGAATCAGGAAAAAAAAACGAAGAAACGCAGATAGCTGGGCGAGCCAGTAGAACGACATATTTACTTACAGCGTGACTAAGGGAGAGAGAGACAACGCGAGCGCTTACTCATGACTAGTATTTTTGTTAAGGAACCACATATAACATTGAAAAACACATACATCCGCTACACAGCATATCTGAAGTGCCAACCCCCGAAAAACACGCAAATCATGATAAACACCCGCTAGCGGAAAGATTGCCAATGTCAATCAATAAATACGTCCATAAAACTTATTTCCATGGTCAGTAGCGCTACTGAAACCAGAATTATGCACATCTTGCCACATTTTCCTTGCCTATTATAAATATAACAAACGGACGCATATTGTCAAAATGACACCGATATTAGCGATACAGTTGCCGTATTTTCCATGACACCTATATATTTCACATGAGTGGCATAAAGGTACAATCATTGAATATACGACGTCGAATAGTCTTGAACAAGCGCACTTGTAGGATTTATTTTTACCTTTATGTATTAGAAGCTGAGTATTATATGGTTTGATACAGACCCTCAGTCGTACCGTAGAACACACAAAACGTTGTGATATCCTTTCATGCGGAAAATGACTGAAAGGATAGCAGGCGTATACTTAGAATAACAGACTCCAATATTATACTGTGGGTCTTGGTCTCAATTTCTGTGACTTCAAATAAAAAGAAAACCACTCAATCTAATGCAATGTTAGGATTCCATGGCCCTATCGTCAATATGATGTTTTGAAAGCGCCCAATCTTTGACTTTTTAGGTTGTCAGCATCTGCTAAGGCACCTAGTGTGCCGCCTCCCATTCAAATATAACGGTGCAAACCAATTTACTAGCTGATAACCGCTGTCTCAGGTATCATCAAGGGTTCGTTAATGCAGTATGGCTGCCGCAGCTTTTCAATAAATTTTTATTGAATATCACCATTGTATCGCGATCTTCTTACCTTTGAATATATAAGTACCAAATAGATGTTTGAGAAAATGGCGGTATAAAAACACGCACGAAGCGTTCGCTTGTAGCTTCCACAATATGCAAAAAGTACGTAGGGAAATGAAATCACGACGTGTAAAGGCTAGGCTGATGACGTCAATGTCTCGAAAATATCATAATCGACCCACGTCTTTTGCCGAGTCTTGTCAAATAACATAGCGTGCGCGAACCGAACAGTGTTGTACATCTGTGAGGAAAAGTATTCGGACCACGGAAGCATGAGTCAGACTGCAAGGCCACGTCTTCAGGCGGTGCGGTACCTGCTGTCGGGAATGACGCCAAAGCGGCATTGCGCATGCGCGTCGCACCATGTCTGCAACCGCGTCACGTTCCTTTCCCTGGCGAAGGTTACGCTGGTCGTAGATTATACGTCAACGGGATGCTGCTTATTCTGCTTCGTCACATCCTCACCCCTGTTTCACTGAGTAGCTTAAACATTTATAGAAGGTCAATATATTATCGTGCTGCATTTTTTATCTGAATTTTGATGTAGGAGATTGTTGGCGTGAGAAGCTGGCGGAAAGAAATAAACGCACGAAGGGTTTGCTTGTAATTTCTACACAATGCACGAACTACGTGGGTAGATTGAAAAACGCCAGCACAAGCATAAGGTTTATGACATTCATGTGCCGAAAATGTCACGTTCTAACTCTGCCATGACGCACAAAGTTCTCAAAGCTCTCACTTTTGAATAAAATATCAAATCCCCTTTCTTAAAGAAAGATGGTTGAACGCGAAGCTTTCTCCCAGGCAAACCGAATCAGAGTTCAAAGCCGACAACCACGCAACGAACCCAAGAAATGATGAGCGACATGATGCGATGCAAATGTCATTAGATAGCCTGTTTAGGATTGTATTTTTTTAAAGTTGAAGTTGACTGAAGGTACACCTCGTTATGTTGCATAGCCTTTATTTTAGATCATTTAGCCGTTGATTACACGCATGTACTCACACTTTCACGGACAACCCCACACTTGCACAGTATTGCCTTGTGATCGCTATGGTAGACGGCCAGAGGCTCTGCCGTGGCCAATGAACGGGATCGGCCTTACGGGCGCTATCGCGCTCCAAATTACGTTCGCGTACGCCAGCCTCTTCTGCAGTGCGCAGCACCCGCGGCCTACCCATAGTTACGGTCGGGAATGCATTGCGTGACTCGCGTAATGCAATGCAAATATTGTGAGCAAAATATTCATCCTTCATCTTCTTCACCTCTACATAATCATCATCACTGTGCGCGTCGTCTTCGTTCAGCGCGTGGCTCAGCCGAATAAAGGCGACGAGACAACAGCTGTGCTGCTGCCTTACAAGCTTTGTACCGCCGAAAAACGCACTGCAGGAAAGCCTACTTACACAATAGAACTATCTGCGCATCTGCGGACACAATAGAACGGCGCACGACATAACAATCGTAGAACAATACAGTTTACATTCGCAGTTGTACTGATAAGAACAATAACAACTACAACGCCACACTACCCCGACGAACTGTATACATTGTGAGCAAAATATTCATCCTTCATCTTCTTCACCTGTACATAATCATCATCACTGGGCGCGTCGTCTTCGTTCAGCGCGTGGCTCAGCCGAATAAAGGAGACGTTCTTTCTTCGTTCGGGGCGTCCACTTTGGGATTCAGCCACAGGGATGCTTGCTTCACCGTCCATACGTTCCTTACAGACTCCAAACAAATACCCTGCTAAATTCTATCCTTTTTTGTACTTTCAAATGAATGATTACTCATTCGATATGACTCTCTTGATTTACTTTAACATATAACTCTACGCTGTTCAATATTAATTTCATAGATATTCGGAAATGTATCCTCCATATTAATTTGGAATAATCCACCCATTTCTTGGCCAATCCCCCTCCGTGGGTAGGAGCCACAGGCATGATAGGCTACAACAACAACAACAACAACAACAACAAAGGCGACGAGACAAAAGCTGTGCTGCTGCCTTACAAGCTTTGTAAGGCAACAGCGCAGCTGTTGTCTCGTCGCCTTTATTCGGCTGAGCCACGCGCTGAACGAAGACGACGCGCCCAGTGATGATGATTATGTACAGGTGAAGAAGATGAAGGATGAATATTTTGCTTACAATATATACAGTTCGTCGGGGTAGTGTGGCGTTGTAGTTGTTATTGTTCTTATCAGTACAACTGCGAATGTAAACTGTATTGTTCTACGATTGTTATGTCGTGCGCCGTTGTTCTATTGTGTGCGCAGATGCGCAGATAGTTCTATTGTGTAAGTCGGCTTTCCTGCAGTGCGTTTTTGGCCCTCACAGACGAATCAGTGAGACATAAAAAGCTTCGCTTTATTTATTTTAGACGTTGGCAGATACTGAAATCGTTGTGAAACCATCTCATGAAGAAATGAATGATGATCGTGGCCAGAAACTCGGAGGTTAGGAATGAAGCTCAAGACCGATATAAGGACCGCTCCAAAAGCGATAGATCGAAAAATTTGAATCGCAAGGCGAAGAGACAAGAAGAGAGTTGTGTGGGTCAGCGAGCAAATGGCAATAGATCGTATCCTAGCTGACATTAAAAGAAAGAAATGGAGCTAGGCAGACCTTTTAATGCATAGGGTACATAACCCGTAGACGATTACACTTAGAGAATTGGTACCATGGGAAGGAAGTTGCATTCAAAGACGGCAGGAACATAGGTGAGGTAATGACATTAGAAAACTTGCAGGCGGAAATTCAAATAAGAAAGCGCAAGATAGGCATATTTAGACATCTGAAGGGGAGGCCTTTGTCCTGCAGTGGTCAAAGGAATATGCAGACGATGGTTATGTTGATTTTGGACGTGTTGAGAATATGCTTGAAATAACTGACAGAAGAATGAAGAGGTAATTTGCGTAATATTGAGGTGGGAATCTAAAATGAATTTGCGGATTGATCGAGGAAAATATGCGGAATATTTAATTCAAAGAGAGGCAGGGAGCTGAAATGTTATAACATATTACTAGCCTGTGAACCGGAGATCATAGCAAAGTTTGAGAGTGTTTCATGTCCGCAATAAACCCACGATCCTTGAGCGAGACCGCAGCATCGGAGTTTGGGTAATATTTGTCATCTGTGTTTTCTTGTTCTAAAAATTTCAACAGGAGTCATTGAGTATTTCACGCTAACTTGAATACCGCCGATGGAATATACATTGACGATAAAACAACATTTTTCTATAAACACCAGCTTAGCCATAGACCCAAGCCTCGAAGTCAGTGCAAATGCTATATTGAATGCCTCTATTTTAGAGTTCTTGAAAAATTATATTCTTCAATCGAATCTAAAACAGTTGTTGCAGGACGATGAACTCCTGAAAATGCATTTGATTCCCAATGGTGTCACAATGTAAACAATGTGATATAAAGCATGATATGTCGAATGAATTTGGGGAGAATTTAGGAAACATTACAGATCATTTGATAGGTGTAAGTCATTTTAACTTAAGTTCCAGATAGGTAAGGACCCTGCAGATGGAATACAAGTGAAAACTAATTCTATGTAATACAGCATAACAATGAGTGTACATGCCGAATAAATCGAAGCAACAGCACGTAAGCAGGCCTTTAGCTCCATTATTTACCCACACATGCTAGGAGTGGAAACATGGCAGCTTTGTCTATGGGTAATGAATTGATTATCCTAAATTTAGAACCAAACTGGTACAGCTATCTGAATAAGGCCATATTTACAAAATGAGTGAAAATCACCATGACGTTGCTATTCAATATGCTGCGTCAGCAGATGGTGCCAGACCGCGGCAACAGCAGTTTTCTTGCAGCTGAATCTTTAGGAACGGTCAGCATTGCGGTCTGGCTTCCTCCTTATGGGCATTACACATTGGTATTCTTCGCGTAAACGAAATTGTTGCATAAAATATCGAACGTGGTTTTGAAAGAGGATGAACACGTTTCTTGTGTAACGGGCTGTGTTTTTGTTTACTTTATTTATTTTTACCCTCAGGGTACATTACAGAGTGGAGGGGCAAACGTACATGAATATATGAATCTGATAATAGGCGACAAATAATTGAGAAAATAACATGGGTTAAACTTTATAGCCGCAATACATAAACCACTCATGCACAGTGTTCAGATCTGTTTGAAGAAGCGCGAAGTTAGTATAGTGCTAGTTGTTTTGCGATACATTACGCAATAATGTGCAAATAAATAAACATTTGAGAGAGAATGTTAGTGGGCGAGTCATTTATGAATATTAAAAAGAGCAGTGATCCGAGCACGGAGCATTTTGGCACGCCAGATAAGACATGTGTCGCCGGTGACGTCGTCTCATTTGAAAAAAACGAACTCAACGTGGTTAGTCAGGAGGGCATCAATCCATGTAATTATAGCAGGGCCGATATTTAGTATTTGTAATTTATGTAAGAGGACACAGTGGTTTACTTTGTCAAAAGATTTGCCAAAATCAAATAATATGCAGTCAGTAAGTAAACCGGAATCAATATTGTTATGTAAAGCATTAGGGAACCACAGGAGTTGAGTGTCACACGAAAATGTCTTATGAAATCCATGTTGAAATGGAGTAAAGAAATTATTGTTCTCAAGAAAGCGTGCAAGATGTGAGTATATGACTTGTTCCAATATTTTGCATAGTACTGATGTAAGTAAGATTGCTCTGTAATTACGTGGGTTAGACGCATCACCGAATTTATGAGACGGTGTGACTTTGGCCTGTTTTCCAATCCACTGGTACTAATCCAGCAGTAAGTGATTGGACGAAAAGGCATTCCAATATGATAGAAGAGTATTCCTTAGTGTTCTTTGGAAATTTAGAGTTAATTTCGTGAACCCCTCAAGAAGAGAGCCGTAATTTGCTGATTATAGCGCGTATATCAGTACAGTTAAATATAACAGTTTTTATCGGCGAGTATATATGTTGGCGGAGCAGTGGATAATCACGTACCGATGTGCGTGAAAATTAATTTAGGAATGTGTCATTCAGAATAGCTACGCAGTCATAATCAGCCACCGCGGCACCAGATGGTGTAGTAAGCGCTACTTTGTTGCCATCTTTTCGCTTAACAATACTCCAAAAACGTTTTGGGGTTGTTTTAAATATATTAGGAAGAGCACTACTAAGAGATGTGAATTTGGTTGTTCTTTGTATGATAGGTATTCTGCAGCAGTTGCTTTATACGACAACCAAAGATCCAGCGTGTTAGCTTTTTTTAGCGTTTCGGTGTAGCCGCTTTTTCTTTTTATTGAGTCGATTAAGCTGTGTATTGAGCCAATGAGCTGAGTTGCTGCTGTACACACGACTTAGGGAGATATGATGACTGATAGAGTCTTGAATCTTGCTTTTAAATATAAACCAGTTCACTTGAACGGTGCGTTCGTGATAGTAAGAAATCTTCAATGAAAGTAAGGAGTTTGGTGTTTATGGCTGAGGCGTTAGCTTTCTTAGAAACCCTGGTAATTTTAGAACTTTTAAGTTCGGCTTAAGCCCGGCAAGTGAGTTATCGCTGAATGGTTATCAATTGATGTCGTGAGCACTAGATCAATAAGTGATGAAGTATTATGAGTGACACGGGTTGGTAAAGCAACTGCCTGGAAGAAACCAAAGTCTAAACATAAGGTGATAAAGTGATCAGATTGTGTGCAAGAGGGCTGTGAAAACGTTATGCGCAAGTGCAGTTAATTTGCTGAAAGTTGAAGTCACACATTAAAATAATTTCCGCTCGAGGAAAACGAACTATCCCTTGATTCCAAGAATCATGTAGGCTGTCGCAGAATGAACTTGGGTAAGTTGGAGAGCGATAACAGACACCGATAATGAGCTTCTTGTAGTTGATGGTAACACTGGACCACAATAATTCTAAATCTGTATTTAGAGGTACACAAAACAAATTTATGTTTTTATCTATTGCTAGCATCACACCACCACCAATTCTGTTTGTTCGGTCGTTGCGGTAGACAATATATTTGTGATTTGAAGAAATAAGTTCCGAGTTAGATATTTTGTTTGTTAACCACGTTTTGGTTAGCGCTATTATGTTTGCATTTATATGCTAATACGCTACTTAGTTCATCTTTCTTTGGTATAATATCGTTTAATACTACGTATGTAGGTGTATACTATCGAGGTGCTGTTGGTGCTGTCGTGTGGCCACCACCCCTCTCGTTTACTTATTTTCTTACCACAAGGCGAGAGCAACCTGAGCGAAGTGAGCGGGATGACAGGCTTCGTTCTCTGACTGTACTCGTGGACGGGAGAACTGCGCTCGTTGATGGAAGAACTTCATAAATACTGTCATCTACCGCGTTATATTGATAACATTTCCCGTCGACCAGCAGCCTCTTATGCCTTAGTTTAAATGGTTTCTTTAGGTTCTTGCTAACTCGATTAATTTCTTCCTAAGTTGCAAATCGTTGGACAGAAACCTTCGCTAACGCCTATGTTACTGCCTTTGAGCAAGTTACTCCTCGAAAGAATTAGTTCTTTTATTTACTATTGGTAAATTTCACTATCAGTGGCCAGGATTTAAATTGGTCATAACGTCCGATTGTGTCACGTCCGTAAGTGCACGGGATATGCTTTCACTGGGTACAGCAGTTTTTAGAAGGTTGTCTATTGTATCCAGTACATTTTGCTCCAATTTCTGTGCGTGTTCTGTAACCGCGTGTCAGATATGCTGTAGAATAAGAGGTTGACACGACGACCGCGGTCTTCCGCGTCATCTAGTCTCTAATGAAGCATGGCTATTTCTTCTTCAGCAAATATGAGTGACTGTTCTAGCGCACGAACTTCTGTTTGCACTTGATCTAGCACAGCGGTTCTACTTTCCACCATCTCTAGCCTATCCTTGATGTTGGTTACAGCATCACTAACGGTGCGCTGCTCAGTCTTTAATTCTGAGATAGTTGAGGACATTGCTTGTTGCATAGATTCGAAACGGATTGAGCGTTCGTTAAGGTCCTTGATTTCGTTAAGGTCTTTAGGAGGCGTTTTAGTATTCCGTCAGTAGAAAGTCCGTGATTCATCTCGACATCAACGCAGAGTATATTAACAACAAAGAAAATTGTTCAACCAGTGCTCCGGGGCTTGGAAACACGATAATACGGGGGCTACTTGATTTAAACACTCATAAGTCAATTTAGTAAAATTATTTACCTGCATTACGAAGAAGAAGGTGCGTGAGTATCTCATCCTGTTCGTGCCTCCAAGCCGACTTATCTCCTTGCCAACCCTAAAACAAGAAACGTTTTGTGCACTTCAGCAGACACACAAGGTGGTAATCTTGCTGTCCGCCAGAATGCCGAATAATATCCCCCCCCCCCTTACTTTATCTCGGTGTAAATAAAGCACAATAGCTCAAGCAACCCGCCCTATGCATGGTCCCGGCTTCAACTTCGTTGCAATAATTTCCCTAAAGCAGCAATGTTAGAGGCGAAGTTGTGCACTGAGAATGCCGCGCTCACTCTCGTCTCATCTTACCCTTGTGCTTGACGCCATCCACACATGTGACAATCAACCAGGAAAAAAAACCCGAAGAAACACAGATAGCTGGGTGAGCCTGTAGAATGACACATTTACTTACAGCGTGACTAAGGGAGAGAGAGACAACGCGAGTGCCCACTCAGGACTGTAGGATTTTTCTTAAGTAACCACATATAACTTTGAAAAACACATGCATCCGCAACACAACATAACTGAATTGCTAACCCTGATAAATACCCGCTAGCGGAAAGATTGTCAATGTCAATCAATAAACGCGTCCGTAAAATTTATTTCCATGCTCTGTAGCGCTACTGAAGCCCGAATCATGCACATATTGCCATATTTTCTTTACTTAGCAGGGGTGTGAAGTTAGGCGGGCTTTAAAATCAAATACAGGCGGGAAACCCCCCGCTCAGTAAATTCGATGCCACATGTGCCTGACTATGGTTCTTAACCCTGAAGAAAAGTCCTTAGAAACTTCCATTTGTACATCGATCCTATTGATCAATTTAGCACGGTTAATATCATACCGCATTTTCATAAAAACATTGTCATGGCAGAACACCAATATTGACCTATTGTTTAGCTTGAAAATACTGTAACAGAACTTCGTCTATACGTAAGATTGCACTACTTCGCAAAAATTGAACTAATTTTTTTGGAACGAAGACAAGTTTCACCCTGGGACAGCTAACCGCATTTTTAGACTATGCCAGCTCATGTGCATAAGGAGGAACTGCTGGCCTTTTCTGATCAATACTGCTTGCACATCCGTCACCTTTGCCAGTGGTCCCTTTAGTCAACTTGGACGGTCTCTCTGCAGACGTCTTCCTTACATGTTCGGGGTAACCAGGCACTACTGAGTATGGTAACTTGACCATTAGGCGGCTCTTTGAAGATGGCCTGGTAAGACTTGGTTATGGCTGAGCAAACAATAAACTATCCGACGTGAGTCAGTGCTTGATTGCGTCGTCCCTCCTTTCTGTCGAGTCTACTTCGCGTCTACCATAACACCTGCAGTTCTTTTTTTTTTCACACTTTACTCTCCCCCCCCCCCACCCCTGTTTTTCGCGTGCCAGATTGGCCGACCTCAACTGCAAGCGAGGGAAGCAGCTCAATAAACATACATTTTGGCTGTCGTCACCGAGGCACATCGATTCTGGAAGCACGGCTATGCATGGCGACACACAGATATCACATATCTAATTGCGAAGTTCTATTTTAGGGCACACATCCAGTGGAATATACGCCAAAACAAAATTTTCTACTAGGGCATACAACAGACAGCACCATGTTGCCTATTAGGAAACATGAGCGGAGGCTCATTGTCTGCTCGGCAAGCCAGCAGCCAGCACATTACTTGTAGCCAGAGTTTACCCTCCTCTCGATTTTAAGGGGAGTCTTTGCCAAACCTCGACCATTATGCGTTGCTGCTAGCGGCTGAACGGTTAGTTGGTATCTCGGTGGAAATATTTGTTGAAAGCTACCGGAATTTATAGGTGCACTTATAGTATTTGCCGGAGAATGAAGAGCGTACAGTGGTTATGCCTGGCCGAGGAGGTAGTTAATAAAAGCGCAGATCACTTGTGCGGATAAAAAAAACAACATCCAACATTTCAGACTATCCTACTTCATACGGACACTGCCGTGATTATGAATTAGAGTATTGCATGCACAGGTTTTTTATTTGCTTGATTTTGTTGGATTTAACAATTTGATAAATTCCCTTGGCTGTATTCCAATTCTTGACCAACCTAGTATGGGTAAGTGTCACTATGAGAAAGAAGGTACAGAATCCGCAAACTAAGGTTTATAAGCTTCGTACTTGTCAGTATAGAAAAGTTTCCCAGCTACCATGCACTAAGATTTATAAATCTGGAAATGCCGCGTAGCTGGACATGTTATTTGGCGCCGCTTGGAGATACTCAGATTATGTTTTGCACTACAATTATTTACATAATTTCGCCAAATTAATTATTCAACTTCTCAAGTATTATAATTTGCTGAAAATTGTCAATGAGAAAATTGAAAAGCCACATGAAAACACCTCATACAGCTTTCCGTTGCTAAATAAGTATAAGATAAAAGTGTTTTTCCGAGCGTGAAAGAAGCCCGGGAATACACTCAAAACTGCCGCGCGAGTGGTCGCTAGATGCACTTTGTGTGTATTTATGGGTTTCTTTCACGCTCGGAAGACACAACAGAAAGGTGTATCGGGAGTTTTGTGATTAAGGAATAAGGAAGTCCTAGAGTTGTCACATGCTCTTACCGTGCATCATTCATATAAAGCAAATCAATTATTCCTGTCAATTTAAAATCAGTGCTTCATCCTGTCCTTTTGTAGCTTTCAATCGCAATGTTGGGGCTTTTTCGCAGCCTTTGAATCCTGAATCATTACCTTATTGCACAGATTGCTTGCCTCCTGATACAACTACACATATCTGTTCGCCGAGACAGACAACGCTCGCATAAGAAGCGCCATCCAATGACTTCAGGAGAACTGGATTGTGGGCCGCAGGGGCCTCGACAACCTCTGCCTTTGCCGGCATCGAGGACGGTAACCGCGCCTACAGCAAATTCAGGATCTCCGAGAGCACAGGGCACACATTCGTCGCCCCTGGGTGGCACAGACACGGAGTGGCCTTCGCTACCCAGTAGATCCACGCCCACGATACCATGCCGTAGTGTTCCTCTACGTCAAGAAGTGGATTATAGGGCTAGTAAAGCCAATAATTAACCCTATAGGCAAGCAAGGAGCTGAAAATAATGACCAAGAAAGCGTTGAAAAAATGCTGAAATGCCTGCTAGAATCAATGCGAGTGATTCTCTGTGGTCTCCAGACTCCCGCCGCTAAAAGCGCCGTGCATGTCCTCGCCGTACTGGAGCAGCTGATCACTGCTCTTTACATAATTTAATTACCTTGCTTGGCACCTGTGGTGCTCACGCAGGAGAAGCCCATACACAAGCTTCTTCGCGGCGAGTTTTTGTGAACTTTCAATTGTATTCGTGACTCCGTCCATGCTCTGGAAGGTAGATGACTCGTTTGAAGGACCTTTTTGGACTTTGTTGATAGCCATGAGGATGCTGAACTTGCCTTTACCGTTGTACATCCTTCTTCTATGTCATCATCACCCCTCATCCAGCCTTTATGTCCCCATTCCCCCCTCCCCCTGTGCAGAGTAGCAGGCTAGAGCATGCTAGCTCAGGCCGACCTCTCTGCCTTCCTTCAAATAAATTATCTCTCTCTCTCTCTACACATATCTGTGAAAATCAATAACAATTCTGTATAAAAAAGCACACAGACAGGCGATATGCCCAAACAACTGCACGTGGGGCAACAAGTTAAAAATGTAGGGCACTGTGGAAAATTTTATCTGTTATCTTCAGAGTTTTTTTTTTATTTTGAAGCATAATATTGTTCTTTGTAAACGAAGGCATATTGTCAATATGTCACCTACATAAGTGAGACAGTAGCCGTATTTTCCCTAACACATGAGTGTCGTACTTCCTGGAACAATCATTGAATATACGAAGTTGACTTCTCTTGAACAAGCGCCCATGTACGATTTATTTCTATCTTCGTGTATTAGAAGCTGAGTATTATGTGTTTCAATGCAGACCCTAAGTCGTAGCGTAAAATACACAAAACGTTATGATATCCTTTCATGCGGAAAATGACCGAGATGATAACAGGCGTATGCCTATAATAACAGATTCCGATAATATACTGTGGATCTTGGTCTCAATTTCTGTGCAGTCAAATAGAAAGAAAACCACTGAATCTTATGCAATCTTTGGATTTCATGGCCCTATTGTCAATATGATGTTTTGAAAGCACCCAAACTTTGACTTTTTAGGTTGTCAGCGTGTGCTGGGCCACCTAGTAAGCCTCTTCCACTCAAATATAACCGTGCAAACCAAGTTCCTATAGCTGATAACTACTGTCTTAGTTATATTCAAGGGTTCGTTAAGGCAGTATGACTGCCACAGATTTTCAATAAATATTTATTGAATATCACCGTTGTATCACGGTCCATCTTACCTTTGGATATTTATGTACGAGATAGATGTTTGAGAGAATGGCGCTATAAAAACACGCGCGAAGCGTTTGCTTGTAAGTTCCACGCGATGCAAAAAGTATGCGGGGAGATAGAAAAAATGATTCGTAAAGGTTAGTCTGATGACATCAATATGCCGAAAATATCATATTCGAACTACGTCTCTTGCCGAGTCTTGTGAAAATAACAGCGTGCGCGAACCGAACGGTGTTGTAGTACATTTGTGGAGAATAGTAGACGGACCACGGAAGGGTAAGTCAGACTGCAAGGCCACGTCTTCAGGCGGCGGAGTACCTGCTGTCGGGAATGACGCCAAAGCGGCAGTGTGCATGCGCGTCGCGCCGTATCTGCCAGCGGGTCATGTTGCTTTGCCTAGTGAGGTTACGCTGGTGGAAGAATAAACATCAACGGGGTGCAACTTCTTCCGCTTCGTCACATCCTCGCCCCTGTTTCACCGAGTAGCCTAAACATTTATGGAAGGTCACTGTATTATCGTGCTCCTTTTTTATCAGAATTTTGATGTAGGAGATTGTTGTTGTGAGAAGCTGGCGGAAAGAAATAAACGCACGAAGGGTTTGCTTGTATTTCGACACAATGCAAGAACTACGTGGGTAGACGGAAAAACGCCGCACCAGCATAATGTTTGTGACATTCATGTGCCGAAAATGTCATGTTCTAACTCTGCCATGACGCACAAGGTCCTCAAAGCTCTCGATTTTGAATAAAATATCAAAGCCCCTTTCTTAAAGAAAGATGGCGGAACGCGAAGCTTTCTCCCAGGCAAACTGAACGAAAGTCCAAAGCCAACGACCAGGCAACGAACCCAAGTAATGGTGAGCGACCTGATGCGATGCATATGTCTTTAATTTGCTTGTTTAGGATTGTATTTTTTGAACGTTCAACTCAAATGAAGACACATTTCGTTAAGTTGTATTGTCTTTATTTTAGGTCATGTAGCCATTGGCTACACGCACACACTCGCACTTTCACGGACAACCCTACATTTGCACAGTATTGCCTTGTGATCGCTGTGGTAGATGGTCAGAGGCTCTGCCATTGCCGATAGACGGTATTGTTTTTACGGGTGTGATCGCGCTCGCGCCCACGTTCGCGTATCACGGATAAATAAGTGAGACAGAAAGCTTCGCTTTAATAGATTTTGGACGTTGATAGATACGAAAACCGTTGTGATACCTTCTCATGAAGAAACGAATGATGATAGTAGACAGAAACTCGGAGGTTACCAATGAAGCTCGATACCGAGATAAAGACCGCTCCAAAAGCGATGGATCGAAAGATTTTAGGCGTAAGGCGAAGAGACAGGAAGAGAGTTGTGTGGGTCAGTGAGCAAATTGGAGTAGCTCGTATCCTTGCTGACATTAAGAGAATGAAATCGAGCTAGGCAGGCCATTTAATGTGTAGGGCATATAACCGGTGGACCGTTATATTTAGAGAATGGGTACCAAGGGAAGGAAGGCGCATTCGAAGACGGCAGAAACGTAGGTGAATTGATGAAATTAGAAAATTTGCAGGCGGAAATTGAAATAAGCTAGCGCAAGATAGGGATAATCAGAGATCTGAGGGAGAGGCCTTTGTCCTGCAGTGGACATTGGAATAGGCAAACGATGGTTATGATGATTTTGGCCGTGTTGAGAATATGCTTCAAATAACCGGCAGAAGAATATAGAGTTGATTTGTATAATATTGAGGTGGGATCTAAGAATGCATTTGCGGATTGATCGAGGAAGGTATACGGAATATTTGATTAACGAAGGGGCAGGGAGCTGAAATGATAGAATATATTACTAGCCTCTGAACCGGAGGCGATGGCAAAGTTTAACAGTGTTTCATGTCCGCAATAAACCCACCATCATTGAGCAAGACCACAGCATCGGTGTTTGGGTAATATTCACCGTGGGCGCTATGACGTAAAATGATTCCAAACTGTTTTGATTCATAACTCCTGACGTCAAATTTACGTAACCACCGACGCAAAGCATAGGGCGGTGACCATCGGGTGGTGACCCGCAGCGTTGTCTGAACAACCCAATCAAACACTTTCCTCGTTTATAGGAGGTCACGCTTGTTCGCTTTCAAAACCAATAACATTGTCTACACTCAGCGGTTTTTCTTATACAATTGGCTGACAAGAGGAGAGGAGCACGCTCTAGTGGAGAGGGTTTCGATGGGACCGAACCAGCAGAGTGAAAATAGATAACCGCATAAAGAATGCGGCGCCGGCATCTCCGATTGGTCCGCTTCGCCTTACTTAGCTTGCGGTGGCTGGTCGAAAATCTCGGCGGCATGCAACGGAAGGATAAGAATGCCACTCAAACGGATCGTCAACAAGGAAGAGTTGGCAGAGCGATGTCGTGTGCATACCGAAAGGGCTCGATAATGTTTTACTGCCACGCAAAAAGGTTTATCCTCCGCAAATAAATAGATGCTCACCGGCAGCTGCGATTAGCAAGGGCCTGAGCGATCGGCGGGCAGCCATCTTCTTTTCCTTTCTGTGTCTATTCTGTGGCTATTCAGAAAAATGTTCTCTTTTCTTTCAGCATATTAAGGAATTTTTTAGCGTACACGTCACTTTGACGTGGTCAGTTTTCATGGTTTTATGAGGTCGCGTGACAGACAAGCGAAGTGGGCGTAGCCATAAATCATTGGACCAATAGCAGAAAGCTAATTGTGAAATAGCGTCGAATCAGGGATGATTATTTTTGTTTTCTGTGGTTTAATCATGCATAATCAGTGTGTACAGGTTATATCCGATGGGAAGCTATCACGGTTTTCGTGACGTCTCGTGATAGGCAGGCGAAGTTGAGAGTGGTCCCAAAATGTTTTGACCAATCGCTTCGCTTCAAGACCCACCTAGACTTCACCCACAAATGCAAAGACAAAAACATCGTTCCACGCAGTCTCCAGTTCCGCCAACCTATAAACACAGCGGAAGGCCGGGACGTCACCAACAAGGCTCAGCAAAGACTGGTTTCAGCTCGGATGCATGAGTGCCACACGGTGATTTGGAAGAAAGAATTCGACGTGTTCTTCGCCAGAAGACAGCTCGAACACCAGGTACCCCATCTCATTTCATCAATTGATTTGTTTTCAAAGGCGATTGCGTCCTTAAGGAAGAAAACAAACTTTCTTCTTTAATCAAACAAACTGAGAAATCATGAGTGTTGGACTTATCGCGCCTGACACGTGTGCTACAAATGATAAGCTGAGGGGGCGTTGCCCAACTTCTCTGTATATCGTAGCATAATTATCTGAGGGGCGTTGCCCCACTTCAATGTCGAGATAAAGCCGCGTATTGCAACATGAGCGCACCCTGCGCAGCACAGTGCTTCCGCGCTTCAAGCACAGAGGACTGCGCAACAAAACGCGCCAGTGCCGCGTATTGTTATCAACGTATTACCGCAATTTAGCAATACCGTCACTGTCCCGCTGTCTATCTGCACACTTGCCGCGAGCCGCTTGCCACGCCTTTCTCGGGCGCGTAAAGGGCGGGCGTCATCTTTCGGGCATTATCTTTCTATCCTCCGTCGAATGCGAACAGGGCACATGCGGTGCAACCTACACTTTCACTCAATCGAACACTTTAAAATACAACAAATGAAATAACGAACACTTTATTTCTTAATTTTTCGGCTTTTGGTTTTGAATGTTATAAATTTGTCATGACAAACGGAGATCGATCAAATAATTAAATTTTGCACTTTTTTGCCGCGAGTGGCGACAGTGAGGCGAACGCTTACAATTGGATGCATTCTTGCGTGACGCACACACGAGGGAATTCATGCGGTGAGCAGTCGCCAGGGGCGCTGCAGTACTTTTCTCCGTAAAGTCAGTCATGACAATGATCTGTGCATTCCCTGTCTATTAGGGGAATGGCAACGCAGCGCTGCGGCATGGCTGTTCCCCGCAGGTGCTTTCACTGAGGCGGCTATTAAGGCCACCGCTTTACCAACTAAAACGACACTTTAGCCATAGAGACGGGGGCAACGGCTGTCGCTGCAAAATTGCTGTGCGGTATTGTAGGGTCCGTAGTGACGCAGTACAGTGAAAATGCACCAGTTTATCTGCGTGCGGGAAGTCTCCACGATACATTGCGAAGAGCGTGCTATCCAGCGACACAATTCATCGCTTGTCATCGCTTGCCAAGTGAAGGAGCCTCCGTGCGCATGTACGCAGAATTTGAGTGTGTTGTTCACTCCAATGTGCATGCCGATTGCCTCTGCTGCTGAGCTAACAGTGATCGCAGATGGATATTGTAACGGCAGCACAGCAATCTCATTTTGGCGGGTGAAGGCTCTTGTGTGCTGTTAGGGTATTAGACTTCGAACGCAGGAAGGTGTTGCAATTGTTTAGTGTGCCGTGCTTGTGATGAAGAAATGCCATCGCACTGGGTGTGTTTGCGCTGACCGCTGATCGCGTTTGCGACACTGCGGCTCCGATACATCACTGATGACCGAGCAGCCATCTCAAATGACAGCTGCGACACGTTGTCGTTGGAAAACACTACGCACTGCTCAGGATCGTCGTCCACCGCGGCGCATCGGCGCCTTGCAAGCAGCTACAGTGACGTGCCGATAATTATTTGCTGTGGGCTACGTCACCACAATGCAGGCAATGAACCGTGTTGTGGAGCCATCACAGCCCAAGAAGATTTATGCATAAGCCAGCGAAAGTCGACGCTCTTTTTTTTATAGGGGTGCTCAGTACATCACCGATGACAGTGCGTTGTGCGTGTTTTATTTCATCGGTCAAGATTGTTAATGCCACTCTGTTCCGCACCACGTCGCTGTTGCCGAAAAAGAAGTTGGGCGTGGCCCAACCGTGGTGGGCACGCACAAGAGTTACATGCCTCGCGCGGGGCGTAACCTATGGTTTTGATTGACAGGCGAACTCGTGCCAAACTCGTACATCGCAAAACCCCCCTCGAGTTGAACTCGTGAACATGGCGGCGGCAGCAGCAGCCTGTGTCATCGCACCCAGCGGCAATAAGCGTCAATATGACCGTCTGGACCCGTTCACCTTGATGACCGACGCAGAGTTTCGCGTCATTTTTGCCTTTCCAAAACGACAGTGCGCTGGCTCTGTGACAAGTTAGGCGAAGGCCGTCGTCTGCGGAGACAGCGTGGCGGGCAAATATGTTTTCCGAGCACAGAGTTGTGTGACTAGGCTGCGGAGGAAAAGATCTTGCGATCGCTTCGGCTCTCTCTTGTTTCAAGCGCTGCTCGTCCACCACGTCCCAGCCCCAGGCCCAGTCCGGCGTCATCATCGGAGTACTGGGGCACCTGCGACCACCAGGGGTTCAACCCGGACCAACCAACCTGCGCAGGCGAAGTGGTCACATTATATTGGAAGGCTCAGAATGGACGCAGGGCTACCTTCCGGTGCAACAGCTGCCGAAATCAGTTTTCGCAGTTACACGGTACCGCTGCATTTCACGGGCAGAGAGGGGAAGAAAGTTACTTCGCCAACACGGACCGCCTCGGCCGTCCGAACGACCACCTCTCCAGGCGGCAAATGATTTCGCTCACGTACTGCGTGAGCAAAAGCGTAGACATATGGCTGTTGAAGTAGATGACCGACGACTTGTTTCCTCTATCGGAGCATGCCATCGCGGACTAGAGGAACTACCCCCGTGAGGTCGTGAGGGCCGAGCTGCTGGCGCGACCTCCACTCGGCGACCCCAGGAAGATAGCGCAAATTGACGAGTGCCTTCTTCGCGGCGAGCAAAAGTACAATCGAGGCCGCCTAATGTCGGGCGACAACTTTCCGCCGAGCCTCCAAAATTACAACGGTGTTAAAGATGGTGGACCACGGGTCTTCGGCATATTATCCGCGACCAGAGGGGTGCCGCAACTTTCAAGGTTGACCGACGAAAGGCGGCGATGCTAGGTGCCATTATTGCAGCCTATGTTGAACCGGGGACCATTATTCATAGTGACGAATTGGCCGCATAAAATATATCCCAAATTTAGTGGATGCTAACGGGGCTATGCCTCAATCTGCATTAGGAGATAGTCAACCACTGCGTGAACTTTGTGGACCCCATCACGGGCGTTCACACGCAAAAAATAGAAAGTTATTGTCAAAAAGTGAAGCTCCACCTCGTCAGTGATGGGTACACGGTAACTGCACCAATGGTGGAGTCCCACCTGGGATGGATGTGGTGGCACTCAACGGCCACGTGCGCTGCAAAGACAATTTCTTGCGTTTGTTAGAAGCCACGGATCGCTCGGGCTACCCAGTATAGAGTCTTTCCTGCGGTTGTTAGAAGCCATCGCTCGACGTTTGCCAGTGTGAAGGTGCATCGCAAAGTAAAAAAAAAATAAAGTGTAGTTTTCTGACCCTTGTATGAGTGCTTTCTAGCATTCCTGAGTGCTTACACGGTAAGTGCACGGCAAACCACTTAGGTGCTAGCGGACGCTCACTTCGTCTCACAGCTGGGGCAGCTGGGGGTGCATCGAGGCACCCTACTCGCAGCCTTTCTTTAGCGTGAGCAACGAGCGATCTCTTAAAAGCCCAGTGTGAAAACCAGGCGCACATCAATCTGTGCTCGGAAATGGGAGCGCAAGCACGTAGCGAGCCACACTAATCCAATTCACTGGAAAGAGCAACGAGCGATCTGTCAAAAGCCCAGTGTGAAAACCCAGCGCACATCAATCTGTGCTCGGAAATGGGAGCGCAATCACGTAGCGAGCCACGCCAATCCAATGCAGAAGAAATAAAGAGGAGGGCTAGCATCCCCTCGTGGTATAACGCGAAACGTATTAAACTAAAAATTAGTCTAATACACATTCAGTGTACATCTTGTAAACGTTAAAATGCTTATAACCCACATTAATCTGACTAATATTGTTGTACTAAATGCGTTTATTTTATAACTTGCTTGTGCCTGTAATGCACTCGGTGGAACGACAAACAAGTGAAAGAAGGCGCGACCATGCACCGACTGTATGATCGCGTGAGCCCCAGTTTGTCGACCGCCCATATGGCAACGCCCAAGGATTGATAGCCACCCAGAGTGAATCAAGATAAACTAATGAAACTGGAGGCATGCCGATGGACAAATTTTGTCTTGTTACCATTTTTTCTTTCATCTTGGGGTGTCGCCAGAGCTCGTGAAGATCCCGAGTTTCGCCAAACTCGGCGCATCCTGCATAACACCCCTGCATAGCACCCCAGGAAAACAGCTCGTGCTCGCGGGTAAGCTGCCTCGAGCACCAAGCAGTCGGGGCACGTATGATGTCGGTACCGCTGCCGTGGAAGTGCACGCCGTGAGTACGGTATCTTCACTTATCAGCGACGAAAGTTGGAAGCGTCTCGCCGCAGAAACAGTCAAGGATAGTTATGTCAACAGAGATCTGAAAGTGGTGCCACAGAAATTAATGACGAGTGAACCAATAGATGGTCCGTTGAAACCCTTTTCATCTTAGCTGTCTCATATTAAAGGTGTCCTATTCAAAGGGTGCAAGGTCGTAATGCCAAGCAGTATGAGACGAGAGACTTTACACACGATTCGCGAAGGTCATCTGGGAATCGCGAGATGCAATGCTAGGGCTGGTCGCCTAGTCTTCTGGTCTGGCCAGAAAAGTATGCATACAACCAGCCGAAGGAGCCACTTATGAGGCGTCCCGTTCCGGAGCAGCCTTGGTATCGCGTAGGAATCGACTTCTTTCATTACGGCGGCAAGTCCTACCTGTGTGTCTATGACGCCTTGTCTAACTTCCTAGAAGTAGAATGCCTCCGAGACACTACAGCCAGGACTGTCGTTGACGCGACTAGTGCTATCTTTGCTCGTTATGGCATACCAATGGAGGTTCTTTCAGACAATTGTCCCCTATTTCCTAGCACAAATTTGTCTCATTTTCACGCACTCACGACATCAAACACATTACCTCAAGTCCGGGATTCCCACGTTCCAATGGGCTATCCGAAAAGGGGGCACAGGTGGTGAAGAGACGGCTTAAGAAAACTACCGAAGCTAAACAGGATTTCTTGTTGGCACTTTTGGCTTACAGGACTTCTCCCTTGGAGTGTGGCCGGGCGCCAGCAGAGATCCTCCAAGGCCGCCGATTACGAACACTGCTGCCTGACTTCCAATGCGGCCAGCCCACCAGGTCGTCAAGTGTCGTCAGCTTCAAACCTCCTCGCAGCCACTAGCAGCACTCCACGAAGGTGATGTCGTGCGAGTCTAGACCGGCACGTGGGCCACGAAAACACATGCTCTGAAACCGTCACTTTACCCGAGGTTATAACATGTCATCACGCAGGAAGGGTCCCTTCGGCGCAGTGGCAAACACTTGCTACCGACCGGGGAGGCCTTCCGGCGCAACTTCATTCCCAACGACGCAGAACCCGAGTGCTCGACATCTACTCAGCACATCGATGATGAAGTGCCGAGTAATGGTGTTACGGCAACCACGGTCATTTTGGACGGGTCGCCGCCAACGCCAGCACCGAGAAGGTCCCTGAGGCAACCAAGACCACCACGACGACTGGAGTATGGTCGAAACTTCCAACAGATTCCTTAAGCTCATTGTGTCAGTATTTATATGCTTTCGTTACAAATGTGTAACCTCGGGGAGTCATCACTATAACATATGTAAATAACTGCATGGTTTATTTTATTTTCTTTCTCGTAACGAAAGAGGATGTATCGTATCGCGTCTGACACATGTGCTACGATGATAAGCTGAGGGGCGTTGCCCAACTTCTTTGTATATCGTAGCATGATTATCTGAGGGGCGTTGCCCCATATGAATTTACAAGAAGGACTGATCAATAAATCCTGGGCACTCGTGCCCTGGCCACCCGGAGCATGGTGTCATGCTGATACAGGTGATCGCGCGGGTACATGAGTGCCACACGGTGATTCGGAAGAAAGAATTCGACGCGTTCTTCTCCAGAAGACAGCTCGAACACCAGGTACCCCATCTCTTTTATCAATTGATTTGTTTACAAAGGCGATTGCGTCCTCAAGGAAGAAAAAGCTTTCTTCTTTAATCAACCAAACGGAGAAATCAGGAGTGTTGGACAGGCACACAGTAACCAATTTATCATCGAGGAAGCTCACAACAGAAGAGACTTCAATCCTGGCAAAAGGTCATAAATTTAATGTCACCACAGATAACCTCCCCCTTGCCCAAGATTGTAGTAGCCCTCGTAGCTGCCTCCAGCAGCTCGATCCCAAAGTGCGCGAACTGGTCAGACTAAAAGCAATATGCATAATAAGGTCCAATAACAACCACAGAAGAGAAACTTGTCTTCCGACGAAATAAGAGCGCTGAGATTACTGAAAGAAGATATTAACATTATAATCCTACCAGCGGACAAGGGCAACTCAACCGTCGTGTTAAACATGCAGGACTTGGAGGAAAAGGCGTCCACCCTACATAACAGCCAAGACTACGAAAAATTAAAAAAGGACCCCACCACAAGGACCAAATCAGTCGAAATATTCTGAAACCACCCAAATTCTCGTAATCTTTATCTAAAATTATAATGCAGGAACGGGTGCGCACCAGCCTTTTACGGCTTGCCGAAACTCCATAAACCCGGAATCCCCTTACGGCCAATCGTAGACTTTTCGTGCTCCCCACTTCGATCACTATCAACATACTTGGACCAGATCATATCACCCCTCACTGGAATGACAGCATCCCACGTGCGCAACCCGAGAACTTCATCAAGCTCATACCAAATGTACGCCTCGAAGATGATGAATGCCTCGTCTATTTTGATGCGATCTCTTTGTTCACCAGAGTACCCATTAAGTTGGCTATATCCGTAACAGGGGATGCCCTGGAACGTGATCACACACTCGACGAGAGAACCCCCTTGAGTGTAGACGAGATTTGCCGCCTTCTCGAGTTACGCCTGTCAAATACCTACTTCACCTTCCGAGGCAGCTACTACAAGCAGGTGAAAGGAACTCCCATGGGGGCCTCAATTTCCGTCACCATGGCTAACCTAACTATGGAGAACATCGAAGACAGAGCTCTGACTACTTTTTCCCCGAAGCCAAAGGTTTTCCTCAGGTACGTGAATGATTGTTTCTGCATCGTGAAGGAGTCGCAAGTCGAAAACATGCTGATCCATTTAAATTCCATAGACCCTGATTCACGTCTGAGCGCGAACAAAACGGATTGCTACCATTCCTAGATGTACAAGTTACACTACCCGACGGCAATCTAATATTTTCAGTCTACCGAAATCAACCTACACGGACCGCTACCTACACTTCGCATTCAACCATCTGGCAAAGCACAAGGCATCTGTCGTAAATTCTTTATTGAAAAGAGCCGAAACTCATTGCACATTGAAATCAGATCGAAAGAAAGAGAGGAGATCGGTTCCCAACGAACTTAAAAGGAATGGCTATGCAACGAAATACATTCGAAAAACCACCCGACAACAAAAAAAAGAAAAACAAACTACGAGACCTCCAATCGTTGACTTCCCCACGACCATAGAAACGAGTCTCCATCCGATACGTCAAAGGTACCAGCGAAGCTCTCAGTCGAATATTAAAGAAAAGAAGGCCTCGAACTCGCGCACAAACCGATAAACACTTTGAATATCCTCATTCCTAAAGCAAAAGATCGTCCACCAAAAGAAAAAGCTCAAGGCGTCAGTCTGCAAAATCAGTTTCTTCTTCGTCTTCTTTCCGGGGTTGTACGTGCCAAAACCAGTCCTGATAATGAGGCACGCCGCAGTGGAGGGCACCGGATTAATTTTGGCCACCTGGGGTTATTTAACGTGCACTACAACGCAAGCACACGGGCATTTTTGCATTTCGCCTCCATCGAAATGCGGCCGCCGCGGCCGGGATTCGATCCCGTGATCAGCTGTGCCTACTGTCCAGCGTCGTACATCGGGGAAACCAAAAACCCAAAAGAAAGAATCAGACAACATGAAAATGATGTCAGAACATCCAACCGTATACGCAGTGCCGTCGCCGAACATTCCGAAGACGCCGACCGGATTTGGATTTCTTTCCAAGAAACCCAAATGCTTCAAACAGAGACAAACTGGCGAAAAGGGCTACTACTGGAGTCATGGCACATTCAGAATACGGCGGGTAATATAAACCGCGTGAAGGGCATTCTTCCTTTTGTGTATGTCCGTGGCCTTGGAGATGCGAGGAAGTGAAGAAAGGATGCCCCGCCTCTAGGTCACCAACATCAAAACATCTCGCCCCCCTCTACCCTCTCCCGCCCCCTCGTCAACGGCATTCCCGCCACTAAAGCGCCCCCAGAATCGCTCAACCCAGCTGACCAGCAACTCCCCCCAACACCTACCACCTCTTTCGTCTGTCAAGAACAGGCTCCCTGTCAAGTGTCTCCCCACCATCCGCTCTCTCCCCTTTCCTCCTTTCTTACGATGGACCTCTAAAAGCGGCACACCGCCACCTCCGAAGAATACCCCCTAAGAAGGAGCCGAATTGGCTCCGAAACGTCGGGTTAATAAATTCTCTTATTTGGTTGGAGTCAATCTCTAAGTCTTAATTAACAATGAAACACATGACCTCTGCACAGCTCTAAATCAGTTGTACAGAAAACCAGTTACCTTGAACGAGAAAATGAAACGATGGCCTCGCATATCGACACTACGAAAGGCCACAAAAGCGTTGCTGCAATTTTTGAGGGCTATCGAATTGAGTGAGCGTCTTTGATATGCAGCAGCAAACTTTTACTACGTCGCGATATCCGCAATGGACTTTCCCTTCTCTTCATCTTTCCCTCCCCTTCCCCCTTGCCTTAGTGCAGTTTACTCGACCGGGCTCAAACCTAGTTATGATGATGATGATCCTTTATCATGGCTCGCACCCACTATGGGTGATAGACCAAGAATCAGGCGGCACTAGGTAGCTAAGCAAAGTTCTTTTTGAAAATGAGAAATGTAAAGTAAAAGAAAGCAAAAAAAGACAAAGAAGATTTGTCTAGTTATACCAAAACTTGGTCAGTCTCCATGACATTCATTTATCCCTTAATCTTTCTCTTTTCGTGATGGTGGAGCAGTACATTCCAAGTGACACATACCTAGTGAGCAAGGTGGCGTCGAAGACATTCATTGAAGAGCGGAACACACCCGCTGGCACATAGACATGACCCAAGCTGGCAACAAAGAGGTTGATTGGAGGCCATAGAACGAGTAGCACATATACAGTTCTCGAAGACAACGTCAAAGACTTTCTTATAACAGTGGTACCTACGCAGTTCCACGTCTTCAGGGACCCATGTCTACCTAAAATAAGTTCGTTGAAGCGCGGCACATGTCTACGTACTGCCATATACTAACTGACTACAAGTTGGTCCGATGGTTGGTTTTGAACCTTCTTACCTTAGCCCTGAAACCCACAGGCAGAGTCTCTTATGCCTACAATTTGTAAATTTTAGCAAAATTTTTTTCATGAAGTGCTCTGCCCTTATTATTCACCATATTTGTATTTCTATAGCTGCCATGTGACACCTACAGAAATACAAATAGAAGCGACAACCTTCAACGAAAGAGCACATAGGTTCTCTTTCGTTGAAGGTCGACGCTCGAACAGGAGCGTATTCCATGGGTGCGCCTGGGCTGATACTGCCTTGCCCTTGAAATATGTTGCCAAAAAGAAAGTATTCAACAATAAAGAAAGAATCAAGCTTTCTTGCCTAATTATTCAGAGCTTCGTTTGAACGTGTGAGGCATTCACAACGATAGAAATGTATTAAAAAGTTTACACACTAAGGTTGACATATTTAAGGACATTATAAACTCCAGCAAAGATTTACTAAGTGAATACTTGTGGTGTCAAAAAAACCTTGAGGAATAATGAAGTCACAAAACAACAAATATCAACCAAACTTTCCATGCTGTTTCTTGGCGATTTCTCAACGGCCTACCTTCGTAAATCAGCCGATCCAACGTGGTCTATCTCTGCGTTCTTGGTAACTAGGACGAGAGTGCAAAAGATGGTGTCAAAAGCCATACTTCTCCCCTTAATATTCCTTATTCCCCTAACACAAAAAAGGCTTTGTGTAGCCAATAAGGGTGGGTTTTACTTCTTGGTGATGACGCTATAACTATTTTCATTCTCCTCACGAATCAGCTGCTGGTTATCGCGATACGCATATGAGCCACCTCCTTAGATTAACGGAGAATACGAGAATGACCGGGACGTTGCGTGTTTGCAGCCACCAATCGTGTTTCGCTTTCATCTATTTGATGCCCAGTCACACATTGATGGAGGTGCGGGGTATTCTCGCCAGACGACGGATCTCCGAAGCGCTCAGCGCTGCGTTGCGGCCACCATGGCAGACCGGCCGGCATCTGCTTCTGCGCCGCGGACCAGAGTTGTGTTAGCCCAATCACTGCGACCTGACAGTTCTGCTGGCCAAAGTGTTTTTTTTTATCTCAATGCAACGGCGAAGTTGTGGTATGACAATCATGCCAAACATACTATCACTTCTTCCACTGCAAACAAACTATCACTTCTTCCAACAACATACTATCACTTCTTCCACTTGTTGCCAAAGTGGATGCCTTATCTGAGGCTGTCAAGGGCATCAGTAACATTGAGGCATCTATTCAAATGCTTTCTGACAAGTATGACGAAATACTTGAGAAGACTGACAGTCAGGGTACTGAAATTGCGGCCTTGAGGAAGCGTGTTGAACGTTTAGAGTCTGAAACTTCCCCAAATACCCAAGAAGTGAAAGCTCAGTTAAACGAATTGGAGCAGTACAGCCGCCGTCAAAACATCGAGATTCACGGTATGCAAAAAGAAGAGAACGAGAACCTTCTTGATAAGATGAACTGTCTGGCACGTACGCTTGAGCTTCCCGAGCTATCAGATTCTGACCTTCATTCCCTTCATCGGCTGCATCCACGTGCTGGTAAAATGCCTGTGGTGATAGCTCGCTTCCAATCTGTCATGTTGAAAGAACAGTGGATGCAAAGTCGCTCACGTCTTCGGGAGAAAGCACCAGGCTTGCGCATTTTCGATAACTTGACTGCGATGAACAAAAGGCTTTTATGGCTAGCGCAAACGAAGGGAAAAGAAATGAAGTACCGCTTCGTGTGGCAAAGGAATGGCCATGTTTTTGCACGAAAGAATAGTGGCGACAGCGTCATTCGAATTTGCCAGGAAAGTGATCTCGCGAACATGGTTTAATGTTACCGCTACACGTATTGTTTTGATAAGCTTTATTCCTTCCCATGGCGGTTTCATTCCTAAAGTCTTCTTATCTCGATGCTGTTTCTTTTCGTGATTTTGCTTTTGAGGAGAGTAAGCGCTCTAAATTCTTTTCCTTTTATCATTTAAACGCGCAAAGTTTACGGAACAAAGAGGACCAATTAAACACATTCTTTATGTCCTTAAGCTTTGAGTTTGATATTTTGGCCTTTACGGAAACTTGGTACAATACCGTTCAAGATGTAATCCAAATCGATGGTTACAAACCTGAATGCTTGAGCAGATGTAATAAGAAAGGGGGTGGGGTTGCTTTATACATAAAAAACGCTGTTCATTATGACGTAATGACTGAACACTGTTCTATGTCGCCCAACTACGAACTTCTTTTTGTCAGATGTAGAACTTTCGTAATTGGCGTTGTTTATAGGCCTCCTGCTGGCTCGTTGGTAGAATTTTTCCGTAGATTTGAAACATTGCTTGATTCTCTATCGTCTATGATAATACCTGTGGTAATTTTGGGTGACTTTAACATTGATTTGTTGCAAGCTGGTAACACATCAGTTAATGAATTTGTCGACCTGTTATCAATGTATGGCTTTTCAAACAATATTGCTCTGCCTACTCGCGTCTCTGCATCTAGTGAAACCTTGATTGATTTGTGTCTGACTAACCATGATGAAAGTGACGTGAAAGCGGGAGTGCTTTTAAGTGTAGTCAGTGACCATTTACCTTTGTTCTGTTTCATTCCTAAGCGCATATTTCCAGAGGTTATCTCAGAACACTCGACAAAATCTACGCGAGTGATGACTAAGCGCGCAATAGATAATTTTCGTCAAAAAATTGCGTCTGTGAACTGGAATGAAATTTTAGATACAAAAAAATCAGATTCAAACCTTTTATACAACAGTTTTCTCGAGAAAATTATTGAAATTTACGAGTATTCGTTTCCTTTGGTAACTGTTAGAAAATTCAAGAAAGCCAGAAAACCGTGGATTACGCACGGCCTTGTCAAAAGAATCAGGGCACGAGATAAGCTCTTCGGAAACTTTCTGAAATATAAGGACACAGAAATTTTTATACAATATAAAAAAGTCAGAAACCGGTTAAATGCCGACATAAAAAAGTCACGTGTTGATTACTATGCTAGCAAATTTACGGACATTCTTTATGACCCTAAAAAAACTTGGCGCACACTAAAGGACCTATTGCGGTACACAAAGAACAGCATTCCCCAGGAACTTACGTACGGCGACAAAGTGCTAAGTGGTAAATCCCTCGCTGAAGTGTTCAATCAGCAGTTCTTGTGCTTTGGATCTTTTGACTCGGAAGTTAGCAACAACTTTAAGGACTATATTAACACCAGTTTGCAGAATACTATGTACCTTCATCCTGTTACACCTGCAGAAATAGCACACATTATTAGCAATTTAAAGAACAGCTCCTCTTGTGGTTATGATGGTATTAAAGTAGCACCAATTAAAGCAGTCGCGGGTTTATTATGCAATGTTCTTTGTGACATAACAAACCTTGTGTTTTCTACAGGCATTTTTCCGGATAACATGAAAATTGCTAGGATTGTCGTCTTGCATAAAGGAGGCGTCACTGATTGCATCACTAATTACCGGCCGATATCCATACTACCAGTTTTTTCAAAAATTATTGAAAAAGCTTTAAATTCTAGAATAACTGGATACCTGCAAAAGCATAACCTTATATCCCCGAATCAGTATGGCTTTCAAAGGGGTAAATCTACTGAAACTGCGCTACTTGAAATACGTGATAAAATTGTTGCCAATATAGAAAACGAACAATACACAATAGGCCTACTTTTAGACTTTAATAAAGCATTTGATTCAATTAAACATGACATACTTTTTTCTAAATTACCCTTTTATGGAATCAGAGGCATTGCGCTAGACTTACTGCGTAGCTATCTATCACACCGCTCCCAATTTGTAGAAATCAACAGCATAAAATCAGATTTAGCAGATATTAAGTACGGCGTCCCGCAGGGTTCTATTTTAGGTCCTACGATTTTCCTCCTTTATATCAACGATATCGTGGCAATACCAGAAACACCCGATATTGTATTATATGCCGACGATACAAATGTTTTCTTCTCCTCTGATAACATCTCTAGTCTAATTCCTCTTATTAACAACTGGTTAAATTCCCTTTCAATGTGGTTATCGGCAAATCAGCTCAGCCTAAATGTTAAAAAAACAAATTATATTGTTTTTACTCCTATTAACAAGCCAGTTATGCTCGCATCTTCTTTGATATTTCAATCGCAACCACTTGAAAGGGTTTCCCAGTAAAAGTTCTTGGGTGTACTCTTCCATGAAAATCTACGGTGGACGCATCACGTAAGTTATATTAAACGTAGCATAGCACAATCCATCGGTATGCTGAATAAGCATCGCACGTTATTACCTTTAAAACTTAAGCGTCAGCTGTACTTTGCTACTATTCATTCCAGACTCCACTATTGTCTACTTATCTGGGGCGTCACTTCTAAAGCTAACTTGGAAACTCTATTCCGAATGCAGAAAAAATGTGTTCGTATTATTCATAACTTACCGATGTGCGAACATACCTCTGAATACTTTCACCAGGACGGTATTTTGAATATCAGTAGTCTATATAAACAAAAATTATCCGAAAAAGCATTTTTAGAATTCATAAGTAATCGTGAGAACTTTTTTTCTACATACACTAATACCACAACTAATTATTCCTTAAGAGCTAGGAACTTTATTAAGGTAAAAACCAGAACAAATTACGGCAATCAGCTTTTACTGTGGC
Source organism: Dermacentor silvarum (assembly GCF_013339745.2). Lineage (NCBI taxonomy): Eukaryota > Metazoa > Arthropoda > Arachnida > Ixodida > Ixodidae > Dermacentor > Dermacentor silvarum. The sequence continues at coordinate 51,029,752 of NC_051160.1, forward strand.
AAATTCCTAATTTACTTAATGATGAGCATGCTTTATTTATATTATGCAAGATTCCTCAACCATTTCAGTATTCAGAATGAAATCGAAACTGTATTTTCTCGACAATTGACTCACGTTTTTTTTTAATTGATTTTCCTGCTTTCCAACTGATATGTTGTCATGTGCTGCAATACTTTTTTTTTCCATTTGGCTTTGGCCTTTCTGTACCTAGTTTTTCATTTGCATTATTTATACTTATTGTACTGTATTGACCTATTGAATGTTTAATTGCATCATTTGTATATGTACAAGTATGTATATATGTCTGTATTAGGTGTACATTTGTATCCATTTTTTTGCACTGTTATCTGCTGTGCTCGTGGCGCCAGGAGCCTAGTCAGGCGTGCATAGTCTCGCCTTTTGCTCCGGCGCCATGACAATCTTGTATTGTCAAAATCATAATAAACTTCAAACTTCAAACGACGTAACCGGCTCTCGGCGTTGCTTTCAGGCCTTCTGCAGCCCATTGACATACCCAAGGAGCCATTCTACCGCATCGGTCTTGACCTCCTCGGCTCATACCCTACGTCTACCTGAGGGAACAAGCGGTGCGCATGTATATAGTTCCGACCGACTACGTTAATGGTATGCCATCACGCGAGCTTTACCGACTATTTGCGCCATAGACCTCGCCTACTTCAAGGCGTCATCCTTTATCACAGTGACCCTATGCAATTGCTCACTGACTAAAGCCGCTACTTCCTGTCCCAACTCGTCAATAACCTCGTCCATTCATGTTCTCTGAATCACAAGCACACTACTCCACACCACCCGTGGGCTCACCGGGAGGCTGAACCGCCCTTAATAGATATGCTGGCGATGTACGTCTGACGATCATCGTGACTGGGACAGCTGTTTGGCAACTCTGGCAATGGCAGCGGTGGCTAAGCACATCTTCTAATTAAACGTACATGGAATATTTGCACTGGACGGTCTTCCAGAATTTGCCTCTGAACAAAACACTGGGACCGCCATCTGCCCAATTGCGCTGCAACCAGGGATTTATCAGTGTCATCAGAGGGTGGCGTTTTTGTCGGACCGCTGATGCCGCCGCCGCACTCTGGCAGCGCCAGCGGCGGCGTAACGCCTGTTCTAATCAAGCGTATGTAGAATCCTTGCAGTGGACAGTCTTCCAGAATTTGCCTCTGTAAGGAGCCTTCGTCATTGCCGCAGTAGGCTGTGCGAGGACTCTCTTTTCTGGGAGCGACTTACCATTGCCCTCCTTTTCCTGTTTTGACATGAACAATACCAAAAACGCCGGGACCGCCATCTATCCAACTGCACTGCACCCTCGGATTTATCATTTTCATCAGGGAGTGGCGTTTTTCTCGGACAGCTGTTGGCACGGCCGCACTCTGGCAGCGGCAGCGGCGGCATAACCACATCTTCTAATCAAGCATATGTGGAATCTTTGCAGGTGGGTAGATCTTTTCACATTACCTTAAGCACAGGAAGTGCTATTATTTTTATTACCGCTGCTGTTGGTGCCTAGTGTGCGCTGGGCAATAAAAGTTGCGCTGTGAGTGTGTTGCCGTTTTGGAACTGTCGACCACTGAAATGGTACCAGTTAATCGTACCTTGTATCACAGTTACATTAGCCATGTCTAAGGCTTTGGGTAAACTCATTGAGGAATTAAAAGGCGACATTAAACCGGAGATCCGAGAATCGCGTGAAAGTTTCGAGAGAGACCTCAGGAAGGATATAAGAAAAATCAAGTCTAGCCTTTCCCTCCTATATACATGTTATGAAGATATGAAGGCCTCCTTAAATGTTGTACGAAAGGAAAACGTAGAACTCAAAGCAGCGGTGACAGTTTTAAAGGATGAACGTGATGTTCTTCGCGCTGGTGTTAAGGAACACGAGAGCAGACTCGTTCAAAGCGAGCAGTGCTCCAGGTGACTCATTGTGGAGGTAAAGGGCGTTCCGCACTCATCGAACGAAAGTGTGCTAGAAATTACTAATAAACTTGCAATATGCATTGGAGCACCTCTTGTTGACAGTGACATTGAGGCGTGTCATCGTGTTTGATCTCAGGGTGGAAATCAAGCATCGAATATAATCATACAATTTACGCGCCATGAAAAAAGGGACAGTTTCCTACAGAGAGCAAGGAAATAAACGGTTACTTCAGCCGAACTCGCGTTTGCTTCTCATGTTCCAATATATGTGAACGAGCACTTGTGCCCAGCACTTAGACGTCTGTTCGGAATGGCGAACGCCAAACGGAGAAAATGTAACTGCAAGCACATCTGGTCGTCCAATGGGAGGATTTTTGTCCAGAGGTCGGACACGTCGGAAGTCGCATCCATTGTCCTCATTGAATACTTGTCTAGAATAGCTTAACTCTTTTTTCTCTGACTCTAATTGATGGTACAGATCAACATGGGCTTTCTGTCGACCGACACTAAAGAATTCGTGTTAGCTAACAAACCACGTTTTTCACTTTTTCATCTTAACGCCCGCGCACTCTCAAACAAAGAAGGTGACATTGAAACAATGCTCGAAACATTTGGGGTACCGTTTGATGTATTAATGTTTACAGAAACTTGATATACAAAACAGTCATGCACCTTTAAGCTTCCTGGATACCTGTCCTTTTTTCGCCATCGTCCTGAAAAGAAAGGAGGTGGCGCTGGCATTCTTGTAAAGGAACTTATTGAATTCAAAATGATTGATGAATTCACTGCCATAACTGCTGATTATGAGATCCTTAGCTTGCACAGCGGCAATACAGTGTTCTCAGTTTGTTATAGACCACCCCCAGGATGAGCACAGCGCTGTCTTTCATTTATTGGTAGTTTTCTTTAATATGACAATGCTCCTGACCTGGACATACTTTCAGGAGGAGATGCAAATGTGAACTTGTTGGTTACTACGAGTATTTCAAATGAGTTTCAGGCAATCATATCAGAAAATGGCTTCATAAATGCTACAACAAGGCCAACGAGAGTCACACTACATGTGAATTTTTGCTGGATATCTGGCTGTCTGGCTGTCTGGCTTCAGTGTAAATAGCCTGTAAATAGCCTCTTTCGTCTGTGTCCTTCCACACGTAACATTCTCGTGGAGGTTAGCGATCCCCGTCCTCACCACGGAACTCCGAAGTGGTCGGTACATCGAGCTTGTCACCATGCCCCCCGGTGACGAGACCGCCTCTGCTACGGCTTCGGCTCGCCCGACTACGCCTATCGTCACGGTTGCCCAACATCGCGACCATGTTGTGTTCTCTGGCCTGGAGGGACAGGATGTTGACGAGTGGATCAAGCTCTATGAACACGCCAGTGCTAATAACAGGTGGGACCCAAGGATTATGCTCGCCAATGTCATCTTTTATCTCGGCGGCACCCCACGCGTGTGGCACCTAACGCATGACGACGAGTTCACCAGTTGGGACACTTTCAAAGAACAGCTTCGGGAACTGTTCGGCGACCCTCTTGGGCGCAAGGTTGCCGCGAGGAAGGCTCTTGCGTCTCGTGTGCAGACTTCTACAGAGCCGTATGTTTCATACATCCTTGACGTCTTGGCTCTATGCCGCAAAGCTGACGATACTATGTCCGAAGCAGATAAAGTGGCCCATGTGCTAAAAGGCACTGCCGACGACGCTTTCAATTTGCTTGTTTTCGCCAACGTCTCAACTGTCGACGCCATCATAAAAGAATGCCGTCGCCTTGAACACGCTAAGAGCCGCCGTATCACACCCCACATCACGCGGCTACCCAGCACCTCCACCAGAATGTTACGTGTGGAAGGACACAGACGAAAGAGGCTATTTACAGGCTATTTACACTGAAGCCAGACAGCCAGGCCCACAATCGCTCGCACCAAGAGCACAGACACACTTCATCGTCTTTTGCGCGGTGGCTCGTCTCTTCAACATCTTTCGGTGCTATCGTAATTATATTTATAACAAACATGAATAGTGACCTGTTTTTTGAAGATGTCATTGTCACTGACATTGCTGATAATTTTGGTATATTCATGTTAGATGTTAGTACGCAAGAACTGCATCATATCGAAAACACCAAAGGAACAACATTTCACTGAAGTAATCACGCAAAGAGAATTTGAGCGATTACGCAGCTCCATCAGTCAGTAGACATTGGAAAGTACTTCTGAATATAATGATAGTGATATGGCGTTCAACAATTTTATAGGCGCCTTTAAGAATATATATCATCAAGGCTTTCCATTCAAAAAGGTACGGAAACCGCGCAAGGCACGAAAACCAGTCTGAATCATGATATATTACAAATGATAAGGCACAAGAATGAATTGTATGCACATTTTGTGAAAACAAAGGATCTTGAGGTACTAAAAGAATTTAAAACATACCGCAATAAACTTACATCTAAACTGAAGACGGCAAAATACAAATACTATACTAAGATATTTTGGGGTGACAGTTTAAAAAGTAAGACCTGATCTGGAAAAAACTCGGACAGCTCCTGAATATTAACACTGCTTATAGATCTTTGCATAATATTGAGCTTGCAGGCCAAAATGTTTCAGGTATTGAAATGGCAAACGCGTATAATCACTTCTTTATTGAACAAGAAAGTGCGAGCAATGTTAATACTAGTTCTATTCCTACTACTTCTGATACAAGTCCATTAAATTGTAGCCCCATGAATTCGCTGTTTTTACAACCTACAGATTGCGTAGAGGTTTTTTCCTGTATCAGCTATCTAAAAAATAGCAAATCAAACCTTTGATTCAATACTACTTGAATTGAAATTACGCCTGTAAAGCACTTACTAGATTTCATTTGCCAAGTAATAACGTATATTTGCAATCTCATTTTATGCAGTGGTGTGTTCCCTAAGCCCATGCAAGAAGCTCGAGTTTTACGAGTGTTTAAAGGTGGCAATAGGAAAGTTATTAACAAGTACCGTCCAATCTTGATTTCGCCTGTATTATCTAAAGGTAATGAACAAATTGTGTATATTAGAATGTCCTGGTATCTTACTGGTCACAAATTGCTGCATGACATCCAACACGGTTTGAGGAAATGTAGGTCTACTGAAACAGCAATTTTGGCTCAGAAAGAAGTAATTAATTGTACGGGCCTTCAGTATCGGACTGTATGTTTTGGGTATATAATATATATATATATATATATATATATGTATAGACTTCTAGAAGGCTTTCGACATGATAAGTCATTCTATTCTCCTTTCTAAGCTTAAACAATATGGAATACGTGGAATAGCAAACGATCTACTGAAATCGTAGCTTGCCCAAAGAACTCAATATATTGATGTAAGCAATAACAGATCATCCTTACAGTCAATACTTCGTGGAGTACCTCAAGGCAGCATTTTGGGGCCGCTCCTTTTCGCAGTTTATGTAAATGACATTGTATTCTGCTACGAGGACGCCCAATTTACTTCTTGTGCAGATGACATGCCTGTTTTTATTACTGGCATGTGGACGGCTGACATTGAACGCAAAACTGACTGTGCGTTGCAAAAGTAAAAAAAAAATGGGTCGATGTCAATAACCACTAAACTCCAGTAAAACAAAAGTTTTCCTAAATGCACCTAAAGGCAAAACTATCCCCAGATTACATATATAAGCATACGTAACGATAAAATAGAAGTTGTTGATAATATTAAAGTCCTGGAGTTTTCTTTTCAAGAGATTTACCTTGGAACAAAGACGTAGAGTATACCTCTGTTCTAAGTATCTTCAGCAGTTGGTATAATAACTAGACTAAGAAATACACTGCGTGTAAAGATTAAAACTTTACATTTAATTGGTGCTTTCCTTGCTTCAGTATTTTCATCTTGTATGGGCTACAACAGGTATTACTAACAAGGTTAAAATACATCTACTTCAAAAGAAAGCAATAAGATGTATTGCAAATTTACGTTATAATGGGCACACTAATGAGTTGTTTGTACAACATAATATTTCTCCTGTGCAACAACTATACGATCACAAATCACTACTCTGTCATAAAACGTCAATGAAGCACAATAATAAATACATAACAGACCGTGCAAACCTACGTGCAAATAAATGTATGTTCCACACGCGAAACAAAGAATTATGGTCTGTGCCAACCCCACGAGCTAACAATTATAAAGAATCTTTGTCCTATACTCTTGCGCATTTATTAAATATGTTGCATCAAGGATCATTTGACCCGTTCTGTTACTCAAACAATGAGATCAGACTTTTCTTATCGACAGTGTCTAAATGATGTGTAAGGCATAACATCAATTATTGATGTGATGTCATAAACAATATTGTAGTTGAATTTATATTATTGTTCCAGTTGTGTTAGGAAAGTCAGCTTAATTGTTTTCTGTATTCTGACATGTATTTATGCTTGTATTTTATTTTTATTCTAAAAACATATATTTTCTATGCTATGTCCAATGTAATCAGTTCTATATCTTCTATGCATGCTGTCATGCCAAATATAAGGGGGCAGAGACCTCTGTCAAGTCATACTTACAGCTTTTAGTCCCACCTCCTCCTCTCTCAAAAGGAAATAAAGTTTGATTTGATTTACCATACGTCACATTCGCCTACAACTCATCTGATCATGACACCGCTGGTTTTTCGCCAGTTTGCCTCCTGTTTGGGCACCGCCCAGCATTGCCTTTCGACACGCTGCTACCTGCTGTTGTACACTATAACACAGAGGATGCCCGGGATTCTTCCGCGCGAGCTCTTCTGGCACTTCAGGACGATCATGAGCGGCTATCCGACTCACAATTATTTCAAAAGGACCGCTGTGACCGAAGTCGCGACACCCCTGCTTTTCTCCAGGTTGTATCACGTCAGGTCACGTTCACGTCACGTCACGTTCCGGTCATATACTCGTATTTCGGCGCAACACGCTGATACCGACTCTCTACCTTGTGTACCACTAAAAGATTTGATACCGTGCTGATCACAGCAAAATCTTTAATGCGTAGCTCATAATGCGACTACAAGCATTCAAAAATGTTATATGCCAGTTCTCACAGTTTTACGTGGAAACAAAGTTAATCATGAAGACTGTATTTAAGGATAATCTGCGACTTTGGAGACAAACTAGGCAGGCAAATTTTGAAATGTCTGTGTCAATTAGGGCTGAATGAAAACTCCCGATAACTGGTTTTCCGCCAATGTGAAATCATTCTATGAAAGACCTAACATTTCCCATATTCCGTGGAAGCCCCATAATCGGTAGACACCTTATACTTAAAGTACACTGGGGATAACTCTATTAGAACTACAATAATGCTTGCATTGTCTAGCATAATTACTGCATTTAAGATACTTGCTGAATGCTCATATAGTTTAAAACTTTATATCCTATGCACAATATGCAACTGCTGTTCTTCGGTGTCTTGGGTGAACTCTTTCAAGGCACAATGTTTATATTTCCTTGAAGCGGGAAGGAAGCTGCTCGAGAGGACAGTAAATGTTTCATCTCTGTAGCTTTATTACAGATTTTGTAGAAAGATATTTATTCAACAGTTCCAGAATGTCATATTGCCGTAATTCGCTTCAATACTGTGCATTGTTTTGGAAGTCATGGTCTTATCTTCCATATATTGTTTGAAAAGGACGCAAACTGTGCATTTTTACGTTGTCAGCAGGCGCTGGGGCACCTAGTATGCCTCTTCCACTCAAATATAACCGTGCAAACCAACTTCCTAGCTGATAATCACTGTGTCAGGAATCCTCAAGGCTTGGCTAAGCCAGTATGGCTGTCGCAGCTTTTCAATAAGCATTTATTGAATATCACCATTGTATCGCGGTCCTTCTTACCTTCGGATATTTATGTACCAGATTGTCACGGAGCGCATAGTTTCGAGTCATCGACACGCCGATTAACTGGCGCCAAAGACGTCGTGGTCTAACGGTGAGGCATAGTTTCGAGATAGCGACACACCAATTTACGGGCGCCAAAAACGTCGTGGTCTCACGGTACGGCATAGTTTCGAGATAGCGACACACCGATTAACGGGCGTCGTATGGCTGGCGACCGTTGTTGCTTCTGTGCTTGTCAACGGACCTAAGTGTGTGCGGGTGTGTCTGTGTGGTGCAGTGTGGGGGTGCGACCTCTGACAGCGAGGGGGTTGGGGGGGGGGGGGGGGAGGGACTCATTCGTTGCCTCGCCCCTGAGCCCCTGAGTAAAAGGTGCGCAGCCAAGAGTTTTGGGAGGAGTCGTGAGATAGGTGAACTGTCACCCATAATAGCCGTTCTCTGAGCTGAGGAAATAGGGAAAGGAGGGGCAGTTTGGGCGCAGCTTTTAGGCCTAGCGCATCAGTCTGGAAGCTGAGCCCGTAATCTGCTGAGAAGCAGTCGGAGGGGAGCGGTTGCTGGTGCCGTCCGCTATCGCCTGGGCCGCCCAGCCGCGTCGGATGCCCGAGTAACTAGCTGACATACGAGACTACAAACGAATGTCTTGCAACGAAGCTGATGGTAGCTCCCCTCAAGTTAGCTCAACCTGCTTGAGAGAAATCGTCAGATCTAGACACCCGGGAAACCCAGCCTAGCAATCGCATCCACCTCATCAATCGCATTCTTCAGGAAAGCTCTGCGCGCCGACTTCACGGTTTATGGACTTGCTTCGGCTGCCCCGCCACGCGTATGACATCGTTGGTTTTCTTTTGAACTTTTTCTTAGTGAACTACATTTTCAACGTCAACGGGGGGCCGCTTCTTCTACTTCGTCACATCCTCACACATGTTTCACGGAGTAACTTAAACATTTATAGAAGGTCACTATATTATCGTGCTGCTATTTTATCTTCATATTGACGTAGGAGATTGTTTGCGTGCGAAGCTGGCGGGAAGAAATACACGCACGAAGGGTTCGCTTGTAATTTCCACAAGATTCAAAAACTAAGCGAGTAGATAGAAAAATGACGCACAAACATAAGGTTGATGACATCCATGCACCCTAAATTTTGTGTTCGAAATCTGCCATGACGCACAAAGCTCTCAGATCTCTCGACTTTGAATAAAAAATCAAAGCCCCTTCTTAAAGAAAGACGGTTGAACGCGAAGCTTTCTCCCATGGAAACTGAATCAAAGTGAAAGTCTAAAGTAATCAACCATGCAACGAACCCAAGATATGCTGAGCGACCTGAAGTGATGCATATGTGATTTGATTGCTCGTTTAGGAACACGGCAATACGAAACGCGGGAGCGCGTGCCAGACTGAACCGACACACCTTCAATAAGCGCGGCGCCTGCTTTCGAAAATGGCGCCAGAGCGGCGGTGCACATGAGCGTCGCATCATATCTGCGAACGTGTCATCTTGCTTTCGCTGGCACTCTGGTCGTTGATTAAACGTCCACGGGGGGCCGCTTCGGCTTCGTCACATCCTCGCCGCTGAATCCTTGAGAAGATGCGCCAGAGTTCGCTCACGCCACCCGTTACGCATCAGATTTCTGCAATTTAGTGCGGCCTTCAGGCTTCTCTCGGGCCTTCTACGAATTAGCGTAGCCTGCACTGGAGACGCAATGGACAGCGAAGCTGATGGGCACCTAGCTAGTCCTGGCTTTTAGGTTGGGCTAAGCACTGCCAATTCATCCCAGCATTTTCCGCAATTTACTGATTACTGATAGATTATCGAATAGCTATTCATTGGCTATCGATAACTGACGATAGCTTAAGTAGTCCCAACCATGCTTAGCTAGACTTATCCCCGTATTAGAAATGCAACTTCGCCTCAAGTCCGTGCTTTACTTCGTTTAAGTGACGCCTATTGTGAGCGTACCGAAGCAAACGCAATTAGTGTCCTGGGCATGTTCGTGCCAGGCGTCCTTTAAATCAAGTCAAGCACGGGCTTCAAGCTAAGTTGCATTTCTGAATACGGCGGTTAGTCAGGCTCAGCTTCGCTAGTTCACAGGGTGTGTGCCATTGCGCTTGGACCCTTTCTGCACAACCGCCAGGATCGGCCCACATTTTTTCCGATGCATCTCGGACTTACGGGGGCGACCTTTGCTGAGAGTAATCGGCTATGGCCCATTACTTGCAGCGGCAAACTCGAAGCAGCTCTCAGCGGCGTTCTATTGGACATTAATTCTTTCGCATTCACAACTCGTAAGGGCTTAGGTGTCTTAGGTATCTTTTTTTATTTCGGCCAGCACAATAGTAAAACAAGCGTAAATTTTATTAGAGCTTCCGTGTAGAACTTCGTATTACCTGTTACGTGTTTTTATTCTTGCGGCTTCAAAATTTGTGTAGTCTTCCGGAGTATCAATATTTGTATTCTGGCGTTTGTCTTGGTTTCCTACGACAAATAACATGTACACATATCGCCCTATACAATAACAACGCTTACACTAAAATACCTTATTTATGCTTTCAAATAGATAATGTAATCACTTGAAAGGAGCACTGATAAGGTAAGTACTTGAAAGTGCTCAGGACCACTTTTGTGGTTTCGAGAAATTTATTGAGTCTGTGCGAAAGTTGTCCTGCAGTGCCATGTAACAAAGTTCATTTATCCCAGCTGTTTAAATATATTCTGAATTCGAATCAATTTACGTGTTTTTTATGTACGTCAGCAGAAATCTGTGTTTTGAGCGTATGGGGCAACTTTGGCTTCTTAGAAATTGACGTCATATAAATATGGTGAAGAACATGAGGCAGGGAATACGAGATTAATAATAGGGTTATTTTTTGTTTGTTCTTATCTGGGGAGCCTTATTTTTGTTACATATTAAGAAATTTTTTTAAGTACATCGGTGCGCATTTCTTTCTAGCTTTCGCTTGTGTCAAGGTTTCCTAAGCACGGCCAGCCTGTATTTCAGGCTTGAGAAACAAGTAGGTATTGAATACAAAATACCTTTTCGTACCAAAATACCAAAATACCAATTTCGTACGAGTGACACGTCGTACGAAATTGGTGCACGTAGCTCGTGGCGTAGCCACTAGTTATTATTTTAACGGGACAGCGTTTAGGGCCCCTTGTCGCAAAAAATCCAGCGTCGGCAACCGCCGTGTGATCGCGGGTGGCGGAGAAAATCATCCAACTACATCGACCGCGCAGGCCCTCCACGTGGTGCTAGGTTTTGGTGAAGAAAAATTGAATTTCTCACAGTGAAGTCCGCCAGAAAAATGGTAAAGTACGACTTTACCATTCGGCCTTGTATTCGCCGTCGGATTGTTTCCCAATCGGCGTCGGATTGTAATTTGAATCTACGAGAAAAACAAATTCTGCTACGAGGAAACTCAAGCACAAACTTCGACCTTTTCCAGTATTTCTACCAGACCTTCGCGCGTCGGGGCAATGATAAACACTTATTAAAATTATAAAAAATGCTGCTAGGGCCTTCACACTTTAATATAACACCACTTGTACTTGCACCTGGTAAACCTTCTTTCCAGTAATGCATTTCAGTTTAAAAGTGAAGCCGACTTTAGGGGATCGGTGTAGGCTTGGTCTTTGTAAGCTGGCTTTCCACGTTCAGTGTTGCAGTGAATGAATCCTACTTGCCGTATGCGAACGATGCGATGCGAACGGGTCCCGATAATTCTGTCGGATTCTACTCTTAAAGGCGAAGCTTAACCATCCTCCAATTTTTTTATAGGGCATGCACTATACCCGGGCTGGGGTGTGGACCAGGCGAGTGTTATCGTACGTTGTTTCGGGCCAGGAATCCCTGCTACACAGCAAATTTGGGGAGAGTGGAGGCAATTGAAGGGTGCGTGACTGGTGTGTGCACCCCCCCTCCTCTAGCTACTACTTCGACCCCCCCCCCCCCCCTCTGTTTGCAGCCAGTGCTAGCACTCGTACCACACCATATTCTGCAACTCGTCAGCAGCACGCGCCAACCATGCGAGAAACCAAGGTGAAAGTGACATCCAGTGCAATGTTAGCTGGCAAACTGCATGTATACTTTCCAGCCCAATAAACGTTTTGTTGGGATAGCAATTATATGGACACTTCAACCGGATATCTGCCGTCGGCGTCGCCGTCGCCGTGTGGTTCCGTATACATAAAATCGTCGCCGCGCGCCGTATGCCCGAGCGGGAGCGTGCGGGGGACGCGCGCTATCACGGAGAGCGAACGCACGGCGGAAAGCAAACGCGACCGTCGCACGAAAGGCCGTTGGGGTATGGGAGGGAGGGAGGGAGGGAGGCGGGGCGACGCTGCGCTCCGGCACCAAAGGCCTATCTTGCAACCGGCCGCAAGGGAAACTTGCCACTCAATCTCCCACGTGCACACAACAAAGCGGGAAGACAGCGCGGGTGGAAGGGGGGGGGGGGAGGGGGCGCAGCTCTGCCAACAACCGCGTTAGCACTTTGCCCAGCTGTGTCGCTCGGCCGCACCGTCTCTTATCTCCACACGTCTCTGACCTTTCTATGCGCTATGCATTGGCCGCTCAGTTTCCGTTGAAGCGATAGACCGCTGCGGCGGATGCGCTTGCTGCCAGCGTTTCGACAGTCGTTGTCTGCAGTCATTCAGTGTGATCTCTTCATGTTTGCTTCTGCGCGCTGACATCACGCTTGTTAATTCAGTTAGTAATAGTCGGGCCACATTTTCCAACGCGCGTTACACATGCAATGCTGCCCGGATCAGCAGTGCAGCGCTACAGGTGTGTCCCTTCGCACGCCCTGCCCACGGGAAGCGCTTCTCATCAACACCACCGTTTCACACGCGCCTTGTCGTGGTCATCGAGTCTCTATTCATGTCGGTATACTTACGCCGCAGCACACCTGCTTACTTAATAAGCTCATGTTTACTACATTTCATATTGCTACCAAAGCCGCTCACCTTACTTCGTATGACGTTGCTGTGTTGCTATCGCATTCATTGCTTCGCCCTTAGGGCGAAACTGTGACATTTTTTACAGCGAAGCTGTTAAGGGCTCACCTTGCGATCGTCGCGTCCGGCAATAGAAAAAAGAACTCTCATTGGCCGTATGCAGTATGTGCGAGTGAAAGCGAGCGAGGGTGACGGACGCGCGCTTTCACGGGGAGCCAACGCACGGCGAATAGCAAACGCGACTTCCCAGTGGAAGGGAAGCGGTGGGCGAGGAGGGCATCGAGGCACCCTATGGTCGGATCAACGCTTTATAGGAGGCGTTGGTCGGATACAACTTTAGAAGACAGCGGCATTTGCCCCTCAAAGGCGGATGCACACGAGCCGGCACCAATAGGCGCGCACTTCAGGTGACGTCATGAGCCGGACGGCCGGTGTCCCCGCCGACGGAGAACATGCCTAACATGGCCGCCCTCACTTCGAACTGGGCCGAGTCGCGTCAGCTCTGTGCGTCTCCCTTCGTCAGAGTGAATTCGAATTGTTTGTGGTGGTCTGTCATGCCGGAAATATTATTGTAAGCTTACGATGCACAATTTGTGCCACGTGCGTTTGTTCTCAGCCGTGAGCCGGCGAAGAAAGATTGCAGCGAACATCGGTGACGCTGCGCTGCGCTTCGTGTGGAAACAGGATACCGCGGCGACATACCGCTGCGAACAAACATCGTACGTGTTTGTTCCGTGGCGTTTTCTTTTGCTCCTAAGTGAAGTTACGACGACGAGATTTCGCCAAAGTCTGGTGCCTTCTTTGAGCTGCGGGTGTGTTTGTGTACTGTGCCCCTGCGTTTCTCGTAGGACGTGGTGAAGTGATGGAGCAAAACCATTATCAGGATAAATGAGAAAAGCGTGCGCGGATGAAACCAACCTGCGAGTTTTTCAGCAGAAAAGATTTGTGAAAGCAACCTCCAACGCAAAAATTCGTTTCTGCCAGCTCAGCGTGCAAACGACCGATCGTTGGCACCAGTGTGATAAGATAGCCGAGCGTCTAGCAGCGTTGTTCGAGTGTTGTGTAGCACCGTCGATTGATTGCTTTCCACCAATGCTAACAATCAGTGACTAACACTCTCTGCTTGGGCGAATGTAATTGAATTGGTAATGGTCAGGCGTTTGGAAGCAGTGTTTGCTTCCTTAATGTCAGCCTGAATGCTAATATAAAATTATTCATAACCACATAAAGCCAGCAGAAAATGAAGCCAAGGAAAGCATCGGGGAAATTAAGTGTAGTTGAAATTGGAATGTAGAAAAATAATGAAGGAAAAGGGAAATGAACGTGGACGAAAACATAACTTGTCAACCTCCGCATTACGCGTGCCTTGCACTACCAATTGTGCTACAGCGACAGCCATCAATTCGTCCACTAACTTGGGTATTTGTTTACTAGATCTAGCCCTAGGAGTGTTAGCCAGCGCCACTCAGAACCATGGTGGGCGGATGTGAAACATCCTTTTTAGCCCGATGGCGTCACGATACACGTGATCTTGGGAGAGCAGGCACGTGGCTAATAAACCCTCGCATGCTACCTAATGACATCAAGGCTGCCAGATTCAAGACCCTCGTAATGAAATACGAAAGAAGAATGGGAACCGAGGGGCTCGATTTTATTAGTCATAACCACATAAAGCCAACAGACAACGAAGCCAAGGACAGCATCGGGGAAATTAAGTGTAGTTGAAATTGGAATGTAGAAATATAATGAAGGAAAAGGGAAATGAAAGTGAAATAGTCATGGGGCGCGTCAAACTCGACGGTGGCTGCCTGAATGAGCATTTTGGGCCTCACTAAGCTAATGATCTCTGATATTTGTTCTCTTATTCGCATTACTTGTGTGAGCCAGATAACAAAATAAACATTGCAACCACATGAATGTGCTTTGGCATTCAAGCTGCTGACAGTGACTGTCAGTTTCGTGTTGTCTGCTGCTATTTCACCACCACTCACTATGACATGACTGATTTCTAGGGCAGACTGCTAACAGAACCATAAAGCGTGCTCTGACTTCTGGTATTTCACTATGGGGCGCGTCAAACTCGACGGTGGCTGCCCGAATGAGCATTTTGAGCCCGCCAACGATAATCAGGGTTAACAATAGTGTTTCAATTCAGATATGCCAGCATTTAAATGTGTTTCTATGCCACTTCTTAAATCGAGCACAATGTGTGCAGGACGTTGCTTATCAGAATTGAGCTTCTATTATAAGAATATGCCATAAATGGAACTGCTTATTTATTTGAGAGCTCACGGAATGGATGGTTGGCTGTTGCGAACCCACCGGCAAAATTTTGATAGCCCTAATAAGGGCTGTTCTTTTGTTAATAAGAAGCCTTTATGCTTCGTCGAGTGGCTCAATGCCAGACAGCTCGCAGTCGGAGTCGCTTTCTTCAGTGTCATCTTCACCCAGCTGGATGATGATGGGCTGAATGTGCTCACTCCCAGACGTGTAGAGTATAAACTTTGCCTCCAAGTCCATCACATGCTGAATGCTCTTCCTCCAGTCTTCCGCCGTTACCTGCTTGATTTTCTCCCTCAAGATGACGTCAACCGTGGACAGCTAGAAGTCTCTGTTGTCCGCAGCAATGCCATTTTTGACCTTGGCCCACACAAGCTCAATGGGGTTAAATTCGCAGTGGTACGACGGGAGCCTGAGTACAATGCAACCTGCCCTTATAGCTGTGTTCTCTACGATGTAGCTCAGAAAGCGCGACTTTACAGATGCCACCAGCTCAAGCAGCTGTTTCTTTATCATCCTTTCACCGTAGGTGATGTTCTTGCTTGTGAGCCACTCCTGTATCTTTTCCTTCTTCCAGGCCGTCGTCGGCAATTTCTCTTCTCGCCGGCTATGCTAAGGTGCATTGTCTAAAACAATGACGCTACCAGCTGTCAACTTCTGCAGAACGTCATTGAACCAGCCCTCAAAGCGATTGCCATCCATTTCTTCGTGGTAGTCGCCTGTCTTTTGGCCTCTGAATACATCCAAGCAGCCATCGACGAAACCATCCTCGCTGCCGATGTGCGTCACGATCAGGCGCTGACCTTTCCCAAAAGGTTGTTTTAGACCCGTCGTCAGGCCATTTGCTCGAGCGAACAGGCGTCCGCGCTTCTGCACCACAGTGTCTGTCCACACGATCGACCGTGTGTGTCCCGCCGTCACCCATGTCTCGTCAAGGTAGAAGATCTTTCGGCCTTCCGCCCGGTAGCGCTCCACGTCACGGAGGTAGCGATTCCGCCAATTGGTGATGTCATCCCGGTTGATATCAGCGAGTTGCGGCTTCTCTTTTCGTGCTTGAAGCCGATCTCGGCAAGCAGGCAACGCACAGTACACCGCCTTAGTGATGGGGAAACTCGGTAGTTATCTTCTCGACCGTCGGTATCTCGTTGCGGCGAAAGAAATCGTGCACACATGACCTCAGCGCGCACAACGTGAAGCTGTCAAACTTCGCGCTGCGTCTTCTCTTCTCCGCATTGCGTGGGCGCTTTCGCGAGGGCGTCGTCAGTTTGCCACCCGAAAAATGCGAAGCTTTAACTTCCTCCCTCACCCTGAACACAGTCCTTTCGCTGACGCCGAGCATATCGGCGACAAACTTGCTCGTGTCCTCCACGCTGCGTTCACGCTGCCTGTTACGCCAAAACGTGTAGCAGTGGAAGATCATGTTGCGTGAATCGCTGTTCAGGATGTGGCCGCTCTTGTTCTTGCCGAGGCTCCTTGGTGGTGTGGTAATCGAGGCGACACAAGGCTCGTTCGGCAACAAAGGATCGCGTTCCGATGTCACCTCGCTGGGCTCCATGGCTGAAAACTGGCACGGAATGCCGCGCGCGATCGTGCGCGAACTCACGAGATCGCAGGTTCGCAACCGCGAAAAAAATAGAAAAAAATATTAATTAAAAATAAGCCCAACACATTAAAAAATAAGGTTGTGCAAACACACAAAAAGTATATATGAATCTTATGCTATTAAGCCAGCGACTACTACGCCCGGTGCCGTCGATCTTGCTCCGTAGCAGACGACGCACAGCGTTGTAGAAGGCACGGAGTTATTTTTCTCTCGCGATCCGGCATGTGCGGTAGCATTTCCATCATGATAGTTTTACCAAACCACTCGTCAAGATACACAAATCTTATTTATACCGACCAATACGCGTTTTAGAAGCAGTCACAATTTTTTGAGCGGGACTATTTCTCGAGTCGCGGAGGAATTGGCTGCTGCGCTTCGTTCAACTGGGCGGGGCCTCCTCCTGTCTTCTAAAGTTGTACCCGAATATAGACTGTGCCTGTGCGTGCCCGCTCTCCCACTGCGGCGCATGCGCACAGCCCTGCCTACGGAGTAGTAGTAGCAGTAGAGGTTCGAGGTGGGAAAAGATGCATATTTCTGCAGCCCTTATAGGGAGCACGGCTCAGCATCTGAGGGGAGGGGAATGGGGGAGGAGAAAGAAGGAAATAGTGGGAGAAGGGTGGAAGGGAGAGGGCAGTCGTCCTCGTCTCGGGCAGGGTGTCCCTACAGCCGGTCAGCCAGCATAGTGTCCGCAAGGTAGCCGAGGACCACCTTGAACACTTGGCTGGGATTGCGGGCTGGATGCAGCAGGTCCGTGCTGGTACCAGAAGGTAGGCCCATGCGGCGGAGTTGAGCCACTATGGTGTTGCGGTGTTGGTCGAGTGCGGGGCAGGAACATAGGAGGTGCTCCAGTGTTTCGTCTGCCCCGCACATAGAGCAGGCTGGGGAGTCTGCTCTTCCCAGGCGGAAGCTTCGGGCGGCTGTCCAGCAGCAGTCAATCCGAAGGCGTAGTAGGAGGGATCTCTCCCTTCTGGTCAGTCCCCTGTCAGGCAGCCGTGTCGGAGGGCTCCGCCTTGCCACGCGTGCGTCGGGGTGGTAGCTCAGCAGCAGTCGTTGCAAGGTGCTCCTGGAGTAGTCTACGGAGTCTACATGCAACGCCAAAACAGCGCTTGAATGTAGGCTCCCTAGCCCTGCCGGCCTCTGTCGCCGACTCTCTCTGGGCACTCGCCCAACTCCCCCCTAACAGTGTCGGCAACGGCGTTTAGCCGTTCGTGACGTAGCCAGTGTTCTGACAGCAGTTGTGTGCGGTCACACAAACAACGCGCACAACTGTTGTCGATGACGGCGGCATTTTGTCCGCGTTCGCACCGAACGCGCGCGGCGTTAAAATTAAAATTAAATTATGGGGTTTTACGTGCCAAAACCAGTTCTGATTATGAGGCACGCCGTAGTGGGGGACTCCGGAAATTTGGACCACCTGGGGTTCTTTAACGTGCACCTAAATCTAAGTACACGGGTGTTTTCGCATTTCGCCCCCATCGAAATGCGGCCGCCGTGGCCGGGATTCGATCCCGCGACCTCGTGCTCAGCACGAGGTCGCGCGGCGTTGCTGACGTGCTTATGAAGAACGTGCCAACATTTGCCGTACACCCTATGGCGGTGTACCGTAGCGAACATAAGACTATGGTCCCTGTGGTCACTAAATAAATGAAAACCACCGGATGATAAATCTTTCTCATTCTTTACTAGTTCAAGACCACAACGGCATCATCATCATCATCAACGGGCGTCACAATCGATAGAAGAGACGCCGCCTCCCTTGGTAAATGAAGAATTCCAGATCGACGCTTGCCTCGCCACTCTCGAAATGGAAATCCAGCGTCTCAAGGAACGCCGTACACTGCTCCAGCGTCGTCATGACGGAGCGCGGGCATCACAATCGACATCGAAGTCCATTCCTGCTCACGTGGGTAACCCAGCATCTATGTCACAGTCTCTTTCACCCCAAGAACTCTTGCGCTTCGTTGCGCAGCAGCTCCAGCATCTCACCTCGGTTCTAGTGGCCACCCTCAACCTGTGATGGCTGCTACGTCTTCAAGTGCGCCAGAAAGCATTTTACAGTGTAACTGCCGCGGCATCGCCGGGAAGGTCGGAGAGCTGCGCCAGCGTCTCAGATATGGGAAACTGCGTGTTTGGGCTCTACTGCTTCAAGAAACTAACGCCCTGCCACCAATTTCAGGATTTGTGGCATACTCATCGCCTTCAATGCTGGACCGTAGGAGTGCTACGCGTGATGTCCCTCCAGGAAAGGCTGCCGTTTATGTACGATCCACCCTTTCTCAGACCCGTGTTGATCATTCACGGTGGTGCACTTTATGGCAAGAAGTCGTGGCCGTATTGGTTCGTCTCCAATGCACAGGTGTTATCATCGTTTCGTACTATGCACGCCCCTACAGTGGTGGTGCGACTCGGTTGTGCCTCGGCTGGTTGGCTCACCTACGACAGAAACATCCTGGTTGCCCCATTATGGTAGCAGGGGATTTTAACGCGCCCCACACCACATGGGGTTACGCCATTTCCAGTGCGCGTGGTACGTGTGTACTGGACACATTTGTGGACGCCCAATTCACGCTGCTTAATAATGTGTCAGTGCCTACTCGTCGGCGGGACCACCCACGCGCGCCGCCACACTCACCGGACCTGTCTTGGCGGCTAGGAAGGACGACCATCTCGTGGTCATGTGAATCCGACTGCTGAGGAAGTGACCACCATCCGATTCACCTTGGCTTACCTTCAGGCAGAACAGGCCGCCTTCGCCGGCTGTGCCGCGTGGTGGACTGGGATCGATATAGGGCAGTATCGGAAAGCACTCTATCCAGCTTCATGCAGGACTCGTCCCATTGTCTTAGTGCGGCACTACTTGAAGCAACCCGTACTTCGTGGGTGGATGAATCGCGAACCACTCCCGATTTGCAACTTCTGCGTCTCTGGGCATCGCGCCGCCAAACAGAACTTGCATCAGAATGTGACCCTTCGTCAAATTCCGTCCGGTTGGAGGCCCAACGTCTTACTGCAGTAGCTCGGCGCCACGAACACCGCTTAGAACGTGGCCGCTGGATAGACTGGTGCTCTTGCCTCGCCCCTTCGTCGTCCAATGCCTCTATTTGGCGCACCTTCCGTGTAATGGAACGCGGCCGGCGGCCTCCAGAACCTGCAGCCTGCGCGCTGTTAGCATCTGGCCAGACACCAGCAGTATTCGCCGAAACGGTCGCCCACACCTTTTTTCCTGCTTTGGACACAGCACCGCCTCCTTTCGTTGTTCAAAACAGCCTTCCCACGGACGCAGGCACGCCGCCTACGCACGCCGACATCGAGGGTATACAAGCTGACTTCACTATGGCGGAATTTTTTGCGGCAATAGACCTGTCGAAGCCAGGCAAGGCACCAGGGCCGGATGGCATACCGTATGAACTGTATAAAAAAAACGGAAGGCAAGGTTCTCGTTGTGCTGTTAGGTGCCATAAACGAAGCTTGGGCTACAGGAGTCATTCCTGATTCTTGGCGTCATGCACAAATGGTCCCTATTCCCAAACCCGGAAAGTCCCCGGAAAATATCGCTTATATACGCCCAATAGCGCTAACCTCAACGTTAGGCAAGCTGATAGAGCCTAGGCTTGCGACACGTATTACATGGTGACTCAAGTGATACTCTTGGTACCATCCTGGCCAAATTGGGTTCCGTCCTCATCTGGGCACCGAGGATGGCCTTGGGTACCTTTTTTCTATGGTTCTCATCGGAGGCCGCTCGTGAAGAATTCGCACTATTCTGGCAATGGACATCCGCAAAGCGTATGACCATGTGAGTCACGAAGCAATTGTTCGAATTCTCTATTGGTTTAATTTCCCCTAGCCGTGTCTCCTCATTCGTCCAAGCCTTCCTGCATGCTCGCACTTTCTCCATTCGCCTGGCTGGCCACGCAGCAGGTCATTTTGTCGCACATCGGGGTGTCCCACAGGGATCTGTGCTCGCACCAGTCCTTTTCAACATCTCCCTCCTTCCTCTAGCTTGGAAGCTAGCGACGATACGTAACGCACAATATGTAATGTATGCAGATGACATAACCGTTTGGTCAGTTCATCCTGAAATCTGCCGCCAAGAACAAGCACTTCAAGAGGCCCTGAACGTAACACACAACTGGTGTGCTCAGATAGGGGTTGAAATTTCCAAGGACAAGACAACGTACATGTGAGTAGCGAACAAGTATGGGCGCGTCTACTGGTACTCCGGCCTCTTCTGTTAAATCTGGATCAGCAGCCACTACACGAGGCTTCAACTCTCCGTGTACTCGGCCTTGAAATGGATGCCTCCGGATCTGCGGGACCATCAAGAAGGCAAAGCAACAAACCGCAGAAACTATACAGTTGATACGTCGGATTGCGAAGAAATCCGGCGGAGCGCGCACTGACATGGCTCGCCTTCTGGTCCGTTCCGTACTGCAACCACGACTCGTCTACGGAGCCCAGTTTCAACACTTCACGAAAACAGAATGGGCTCGCCTTGAGACCAATAATTATGAAGCAATGCGTGCCATAACGGGACTGCCACGTCTAACTCCGCTGCCAACCTTACAGGCCGAGTCCCAACTCAACACTAGCGACGAACTGGTGCAGCAGCGTCGATGTGCGCGCGCCCTTAAGCGATCGAAGCTATGCTCGGCTGCTGCACTTGCCCGGTACATGGGACATGAAATAGACAACCCAGCTTCTACGACACCCGAATGTAGCTCCTTGGAACAGGGTACAATTAAGTGACAATAAGCCTCTTGGTCGTCTGCATAGCCCGGTTCCTCGCCAGGCGAACGCTCAAGTTTCCCGACTTCGTCGCACCGACGATAATCAAGATGATTCGACTCTCGTAGCATACACTGACGCCAGTGTTAATGGTACCACGATTCACACAGCTCTCGTGTGCGCATTGATACCAGAGGCAGGCCAGACGTGCTCGTATGTTGCCGATCCTGCACCGCAGGCTTATCTTGCCGAGCTTGCCGCCATACGGGACGGCTTGGCCGCGTTGCTCCCTTTCTGTTCAAGCTGCTCGATAATCTCAGCTCATCATTCGCACGGACTCGACTCAAGCCATCCACGACATGCGTAGGGTATCTCGGTCCTCTCTTCTCTCGGATAGCATTCACCGTATAGCTGCCACTACGAATTTAGTGATACGCGTTCAGTAGGTGCCTCGAGCAGCCCTGCCGGGTCTACTTGAAGCAGATTTCGCAACCCACCCTGAGAACATAACGTACCCACTTCCGCATTTTCCTGAAGACACTTGCGGACAACTGCTCCGAGAAAAAGAAAACCTCCGACGTACCACACGAGCTCTTATACCTCCGTGTGGGTCCGACCTCCCTGGTGGGTTCACCCGCCGAGAGGAGGTTAGGTTACGGAGGCTGCGTGTCGGGGTCACACTCACCCCGTCTGTGACCGCTCTCTGGGCACAACAGTACCACGGTCTCTATGATACATCGCGCCCATTTTGTGACATTACGATTCAAAATGTGACAGTGACACACCTATTATGGACGTGCCCAAGACTTCACCTAAGCCGTCTCCGCCACCTACGGGCAACAGGCCTTCGGCCTGGCCGCCCACCCGACCTTGAACGTTGTATTCATGGACCGTATCATCGTTCACTTCTAGATTTTTTGCATGAATCAAGTCTGTTCGTGTATTTTTGATATACTTTGTATTATGCCTAAGGGCAAGCTTTCGAAATAATAAAAAAACTACAGCATCACATCTTAATAGTAATAATTGGACATACATAATTCCCACAATAGTACAGCTTCGCTGGTCTTGCATCTCCAGCTCAGTGGAAGGGCTGACAGTTATTAGTTAAGGGCCCCATGTCGCAGCAAATCGGCAACCGGCGTGCGATGTGGGTGGCGGAGGAAATCATCCCCAACCCCGACCGCGCAGGCCCTCCCCGTGGTGCAAGGTTTTGGTGACCAAAAATTAATTTCTCATAGTGAAATCCATCAGGAAAATGGTAAAGTACGACTTTACCATTCGGCGTAGGATTCGCCGTCGGATTGTTTACCAATCGGCGTCGGATTTTAATTTGAATGTACGAGAAAACCTAATTCTGCTACGACGAAACTCAAACACGAACGCCTTTTCCAGCATTTCTATCAGACCTACAGCCGCGCGTTGCGATGCGAACGGGTCCCCATAACGCTATCGCGTTCTACTCTTAAAGGCGAAGCTTATTTGTTTTGTTTTTCCTGTTGGCTTCGGCTGCCGAACGAGAGTTTAATGCGGTGCTGTCCTTCGGGCAAGTACTACATAGTCTCAGAATTCGTCTTCAAAATATGCTGGAACCACTGAAGGCATAAGAAGACACTGCTGTTGCCCGCCTCCGTTGTCGTCCTCTTCCACTGCAACCTGGTAACTGGTGGGCAGCAAGGAACCATTGCGCATAACAAAACAACCTTTAGTAAGAGCCTTTTTCCGTGCAGCCACCAACCATCTTCTACTTTAATAAGACGTCTGAGTGGCCTGCATGGGTGCCAAACTTCGATTCCCATTGATTTTCGCCCGGAACTAATGAGCGAACTCGATAAGCTCAGTTCCGTGCGCTGCTATATACAATATACAGGCATACAGCATATTTAGGAATTTTCAGGTGTCAAAAGAAGACTCTAACAACTACGATGTTGTCGAACACCTGTTTGATACTTACTTTGTCACCACACGCAGCTTGGTCCGCGAAAGTGCATGCTTTTATTGTCGCTATCAAGGATCAGGAGAGTCTGTTCATCAGTGTGTTACGACACTACACACGTTGGCAGACAAATACGACAAAATAGATTGCATAATTCTCAACCGTTTGAGGTTGCGCTGTCGGACAAATCTTGTCCGAGGCTTTCCAAATGACCGCAGCATTACCTCTGGTTAACAAGGCTGAAAGAAGCCGTAGAGCGACAACTAAATAAGCTTTGCTGCAGTTATGACGACCTAGAGCAGGTCGAATCGAAGAACGTAAAGGGCCAACGCTATTCATCATCGTGCATCAAACCATAGATTTCCGGCGTACCACCGGGGAAAAATGCGTCCAGAAGCATGAGGCCTGCGGTTAGGGCTCCCATTCAAAGTTCTCGTGGCGTTCTAGAGGAACACTCTACCATCACTGCCCACGATGGAGACACCTCGCCACTGTGTGGTCAAGGAAGGAGAAGCTCACAGAAGCAGAAGCAACGCCATCCGTCTTAGGTGCTGCAGTGATCACCGGGCTGAAGCCACACAGGAACTGTGAGAGATATTGTGACTAGCAGTTCTTGGAGGATGCACAAACTTTCGAACGCCTGGCTGCCTGCCTGCCTGCCGCGGATTGTTGTGGGGTGTGCTGCAGCGAGGTCGGGTATGGCGCCTACTAACATGCTCTATACTCATTTTAAGATTGTGGCTAGTATCAACTACAAGCAACCTGCTTTGCCTGTAGCCATTTCATGCTTACATCTACTGTCGATTACGGGAGAGCCAGTATTTTTCCAAGCCAAGCCTTTAGCGAGGTGCACCATGAATGCACTGGGTATGTGCCATTCTTCTATGAAGCTCTCGCCAACTGGGGTCACTGATAATATAGCTTCGGGTGTACGGCAAGAGAGGGAACTAGCAGTGTTCGCATGCAACGGAACGCCCCGCGTCTAGAAGGTCATGTGCGGACTTCTCAGCAGCGCTGCTAGATGGTGCAGCTTGTCCAGATAGAAGCGCGAGCAAGGAGCGCAGCTGCCTTTTATGCCTTTCTCAGTGAATGCACCTGCCCCTTGCAGCAGTTTTCAGGTCTTTGGCGGTCAATCCTCAGGTCATTGCTCCCCTGCCTCGCTGCCCGGCTCCAGGGCCATAGGGCCGTGTAGGGCCGGCCACACGGCCACGTGTACGACACTATAAAGGGGCGTGTACGACACTACCACGTGTACGACACTACACGTGCACGACACTACCAAGGGGCGCAACCTGTGGCAAGACGCCTAACGAGATGGACCTCACTATGGCAACTTTCTCATTCGCATCGCAACTCCGTCAACCGGCGCAACACGACCTCGCCTTGGTCAAGAACGTCGAGGACGTGGGCTGGGAGAACACCGCCATGGAGTTCGGCAGCAACCACTACATTCTCGAGACCCACATCAAGGTGGCTCGGAGTAGGGTCAGGGAATTCACGTTCGCCTATTCGGGCCATTTTCGCAAGACTCAGGAAGAACACGGGAGAGCCAGGGCACCCGCCAGCCTCGAAGAATGGTGCAAAGGCATCCGCAACGAGGCTTCCGCGGCGACCAAGAAAGTGGAAACCGATCTCGACGTTGAGTGAATAGGACAGGCAGACTCGCCAATTTGATCGAGGCCTAAAACGCCCTGCTCCGCTGATGGAAGGGTCAAAGGCTCAATCGCATCTCCAAAAGATCTCGAAGCAAAACAATGTTATTGATGACCACTGCAATGCGCTATGCCAGCCGCAGTGGGACGAGCTCTGCAAATCTATCTACGGACAGATGCGCAATGGCAAGTCCTGGGATATGCTGAAGCACCTTCTCGACGAAAGCGGCTCCAAGTCAAATGAGAAGCATACGTTGGCCCGGGCCATTCACGAAGCCAGCAGGTCTCACACGGTCAATCTACTCGTCTCCAAGCTCATTCAGAAGTACCTGCCCGTCCGGCGCGACGGGGATCCGGCGACCCAACTCCCGCACTACCGAGGCCCTCCTCGCCCCGAGCTGGACGAAGACTTCTCCGTTGCCGAGGTCAGATAGGCCATCTTCGCGCTCAACCGCAAGTCTGCGCCGGGTCCGGACGGAGTCACCAACAGAATGTTGAGAAACCTCGACGACCCGTCGATCGTCTTTCTCACCGACAAGATCAACGAGTCCTGGAAGAGCGGCGTGGTCCTGCAGAATGGAAGTCGGCCTGCACGGTGCTCATTCCCAAGCCCGGCAAGGCCCCGAACATCGAGAACCTCAGGCCGATTTCTCTAACCTCCTGCGTCGGCAAGGTCATGGAGCGCGTCGTCCTCAACAGGCTCAACGGGTACCTCGAAGACAACGAGGTTTACACGTACAAGATGATCGGCTTCCGCGCCGGACTCTTGAGGCAGGGTGCCATGAAACTAATCACGCATCAGATCGTGGACTGGCCATTCCAGAGACGTCAATGCTCTGCTGGTTGTGGACCTCGAGAAGGCTTTCGGCAACATGCTTCACACCTTCATCGTCGAGATCATTTCGGACCTTGGCCTCGGTTCCAAATTCCACAGCTACGTCAGCTCTTTTCTAACGAAATGGAAGGCCAAGCTACGCATTGGAGACTTCCGCTCCGAAGATGTGCCCTCGAAGGACGGGGCACTCCTCAGGGCACCTTCATCTCCCCCACAGTGTTTAACATCTGTATGACAGGCCTTTCCGAGAGGTTGGCACGCGTCAAGGACGTCAAGCACACCATTTCGTGCTCTGGTGGCTACGAGGGTAGAGTGGACGAAGGCACGCAATAGGCGATCAACGTTATCGAGGAGTATCTCCGCCCCACCGGACTTCGGTGCTCCCCCGACGAGTTGGAGCTTCTGTTTTACAGAAAAGAGAAGGGAGGCAGCCAATCTCCGAAAGCAGCATCAGTCTTCGCACTTGTGACGGGGGAAGGGGATACACATGGTCGACGTCATTCGGATTCTGGGCATGTTTGTCGAATTCAACGGCGGGAACGGAACGGCTCTCCTCAAGATAATTGCAAAGACGGACAACGATTTCAGCCTCGTTCGCAGAATCGCAAACAGGCACCAAATCTAGACAAGCAGACACTGGATGTCCGGCATGCCCGCCACCGGGCTGGTGGGCTAGACCTTGCAGGTTGCGACGTGGGACTAGCCGGGTGCGTGACGAGTGTGTGTCCTCGCCGGACGTCCAATAAAGTTATTTCACTCACTCACTCATGCACCAGTGCGCCAACATTTCGGACTCCACGCGCATCCTTCGTGGTGGTGGCTCTAGATGAAGCAGACTGTTCATATGGACGGCTTATATGCTGTTATATGCGCCTCATCGAAATGCGTTAAAACGGTGACAATGTCTGGTGTCGCTGTATTGCATCAATGATAAGCGCATTACTATCGACCGTCATGTTCAGATGTGTTCTGCCAAGTTTTGTGTTGGCCATTTAGCTAGTAGATTGACAAAAACACGTGATGTTCAGGTCGCTATCATTCTTGCTGTAGTTTTCTGCCAAAGTTGAAGCAATAACTGAGGTAAGTATTGTTTCTGAGGCGTTTGCTGCTTTATCCAAGTACAGCCTTCTGAGGTAATTTTGAAGAGTGTATGCAGGTAAGTTTTAAGGAAACTTCATTGCTCACATTCCGCTGAAAAGCAGTTTGATTAGGAAGGAATTTGTCAATTCAGTGAGAAATGTTATTCTTCTCTTACCAGGAGCAAAAGCCCTATAGGTACAGTAAAATTCCTGGAGGATGCTTGGGTTCACCATGTTGAGGAAACACGTTTCCCCTTCTTGTTCCGTGGTCGATGTGCTATGAAAGGTGAATACTTTCGGCATGTCTTTTCAGGCATGCCGAGCTGTGTAAAAGATTTTCGCCACGTGAACTCTCAAGCCGACCAGAGTGAAATCTCAGACAGTGTCCCTCTGCAAGGAACTGTAACTGGGAAACATAGCAAATACCATAAGTAAGTGCATAAATAAGACTTTGCGCATGTTTTTTTTCCGCAAAGACACAAAAAGAAGTTCCGTTGCGGTGTATCGTGAGTGAACGTGGTAATTTTTTCTCGGTCGATCTTAAAGACCTTTTCTATTTTAGCCCGCACAAGGAGCTGTTGAAGCCGTTCATGCATGTATTGAAAAGAAAGGCACTGTACCATTTCAGAATTCTGTGGCATGTCAGTTGAAAATTTCACTAGGTCGTTGGAGTTTTATCTTAGTGCCCCGCTAGTTCACTTCGAAGATAGGGTTTACGTTCAGAAGAAGGGCATCTGTGTAGGGTCCTGTGTAGTCCTTATCTTAAGCAATATTTTCTCTCGGCTGTTGATAACATTTTGAACAGCATGCTTGTCAAAAAGAAGGTATTGAAAGTATATGGATACGTAGATGATTTTCTAAGCGTGTTAAACAGACAGGATCCATCAAACTATCAAGAAACTGGTCATAGGAATTCTAGAAGTTTTTAGAAAATATAGCCATGGTTTGTAATACACCTGTGAACTACCAAAAAACAATAAGTTACAGTTTTTAGACCTCGAGCTAGACATGGGAGCAGAAGTTCACTGGAAGTACCACCGCGAGCCAAAAAGAGCTCTTGTCTTATGAGCCAGCCCACTCTAAGACCATAAAAAGAGCGATTGCCACAGCGGTATTGAAATCGACTGTCAGTAAACAATGTAAATATGATATACGAAGCAGCTTCCAGCTGCAGATTGGAAGGCTGAAAAAGCCGCGATTCCCACAGACAGTTTAACTTCAGTAGTATAGAGTCCCTGCTCCAGACGATAAAAGGTAAAGTAAGAAAAAATGCGCAAGAACAAACGTGGAGATTAAGATCCGTAGTCATACCATACTCTCACAACCTGAAGAAGGTTGCAAGTAAATTCAAAGTCCCGGTAGCTTTCTCAACCCTTCAAAACTAGCTACATTGTGCGCTCGTGTTAACGAGAAAACAGAACGCGTAGACCTGCGGAACCCAGCATACCGATCCACTTATCAGTTGCGAGGAAGAGGTGGTTTATCAGGTTCCGCTCTCGTGCAAAAGGTTTACATTAGCCCAACGGGGCGATGTTTAAGTGAAAGGCTAAAGAAGCATGAGCGCTCACAGGAAAAAAGGGGCTGGTTCCAATATGGCCCTCCATTTCCAAGAATGCGGGTGCGAGCCTCGATTAAGAGATAGCAGTGTTCTGGATAGAAGTCGGGACAGCGTTGCCCGTGAGCATGAAGGCAGCCTTCCACATTAAAAGGACGGGCCCGGAAGCGTCAGCGAACCGTCGAAAATACCGTAGAAAAGTGAAACGTCCTTTCCAGAAGCCCTTAGTTAGAACTTAGCACGTTGGTGCGTCGCCTGCGCTTGGTGATGAATCTTAATCCTTCAGTTTCTATTGGCGTACTCCCTTACAGCGGTGTTATGTGTGTCGTGTTACCATTTTCATTTATGGTTCATTAGTCCTATGCACCACGTGTCATAGTCGTGAACGTAATCTTTTATTCGAGATTCGTCATCTTTTAGAGTCGTTTTGATCGCCTTATGGCCTGCTACCATGTGATTTTTGACCAGGTGTAAGTTGCGCTGCCAGATTTGCGCATATATTTTTGTTAGTTCCTGTCAATAAAGAATCAGTTGTTAGTAAGCGCTCGTCCGTATCTCTCCTTACCACCAACTATCTCTCCTTACCACCAACTAGCCCAACAAAAGGTTCTGCTTGAAAACCTTTCTTATATAGTGGGCCCTTCAATATGTGTCTCCTCTCCTACGTCAATGAGGCCGCCCTCGTTACCAACATCACATGGTCTTCATGCCACGCCAGACACATCTCGTTTTGCCTCAAGAATTGACTCATCCCTTTTGAAATTTGCACCCTCCTTGGTGTCATTCAACCTTTCTACGTGTACGTGAAGTGGGTGTGTTGAATTGTACGTTCGGAATTGTGGAGGCAAGTGGGGCTCTTTTTTGACTATTTACGCGTCAGACGACACACCAATTATCCTGACTAGGTGGCTGAGAAGAAATTCCCGGAATACAGGAAGCTTGCCGCTCAAACGATGGAATTCTTGTGGCGACACATGATGAATAACACACCCAAGGCGCCTGACAGAGAAGTCTAATGGAGCTGTAAAAATCCTGGGACTAGCAGAAGTCTCGCAGGAAGTTAAACATGTTCTGGAGGATGGACCGAAGTTCAGCCTCGAACCAAAAACCGCAGTGCACTGAATACTGTTTTTGAGTAGGCGTGTTGCCGGGAAGCCGTCATACGCCTACTGTTACCTAGAATACATTTTAAAAGACGTCTTGTCGACGTTCTAAAATTGGCTAGAAGACGTCTTGCAATACATCCTGAAAAAGTCTTAAAAACGGCTACAAAACGTTCTGCTGGACTCTTTCAGGATTTCTTGAAAACGTTTTCAAATGCTTTAAGCATCCTTTGGTCAATAAGGCATGTCCTTTTCTAGTCGCTCTTTTTTAGCCAATTAGGCCCATAAATTTTGTTTTATAATGACATTTGCACAAGCCATTTCAAAGCTCCCAAACGGCAGCACACGGTCTCATTTGAGTTTTGACACCTATTCAACTGCTGCAGAATTTTAAAACATAAAACCGAACAAACACCTGCCAGGCATGTCAATTCATGGTGGAAGAGTCAAAGGGGAAGCAAGCACGAAGGTGGCCGTATACCCGTTTTGGCAGCAGCAAAGATCTAATAAGCTGAATAGATTCCTGCGCAACGAAGTGAACTTTGCTTGCTGCAGGCACCGGCACACTCTGCACGATGGAATCCCTCAAGATTAATTTACTTACTTTTTCAAGATTTCCACATTGCATATGAAATTACAGCAGTTCACCGCACTATTGCTGTATTGTATTTCTATTTTAATTTTAGCATGCACAGAGGTATCAGAGACACAGAACAATGTCATTATTACTTACATCACAATAATTGGGAGTCTGCCAACACTGCAAAATGGACATAGAAAGCAATAGGAGTGCTCTCAGTTCTAATATTTTCGAATAAGATGTGGCCATTCCAACACTACCAATATCCAGGGTTCAATTTTTACACGTGACTGCAGCATTGATTCTACAAAACCATTGAAGTAAAAATGTGGATTTCAGGTCCACATTTGACTTATTGCCTAATTACAAAGTTGAAGGTCTTTCATCAGTTTTCATAAAAGAAATTTTAAAATGAGCCCCTACAGAACCAAAAATTTACTAATGAACATTCCTAAAAAGTACAATACACTAAGCAAGCAAAAAGGAAAAACGTGAACGTGACTTAACAGGTCATTCTGATCACACAGTTACATAAGCTAGACAATTTAAAAAGCATAATGCACATACCAGGAAAAAGTGCCAAAATGGAATAGTTTATTTCAATTTATTTAATATTATCACTGTTTGGAACCCTTTCCCGAGTCTTCAAACGGGAAGTTATTGTAACATCTAACGTTTTGCATGAGGTATTAACAAGGAACAATCGACAAGTTATTAGAGCACATAAAAAATAGAAATACCAAAACAAAATCCAGCAGAGTTCCTACGGTGAGAATACCAAAAAAAAAAAAAACTGTCAGCCCTTCCACTGGGGTGGCGATGGAAGACCAGCGAAGCTGTACTATGGTGGGAATTATGTGTTTTCAATTATGACGGCTAAGATGTGATGGTGTAATTGGTTATTTGAACTATTAAAGAATGATAAATATACATGATGCGGTGGTTTTCATCTATTTAGTCACCACAGGAACCATGGCCTTATGGTCGCTACGGTACACCGCCATGGGGTGTACGGCAAAGGTTGGCCAGTTCTTCATAAACACGTCACCAATGGCGTGCGCAATCGGTGCGAAATAGGCATCTGTAGTTAAATATTTGACTAGTATTGACTAGTCAATAAAACTGGTATTGACGAACCATCGTATGCCTCCATCCTTTTTTCGCCACGCATACCACAGGGTACGAGAAGTTCCTCTCTGAGGGGTATATAAGACCCAAATGCAAGAGCTCCTGAACATAGTGTTTAACCTCTATCCTTAGGGCGAGAGGCAAACGATAGTTATATGCTGGTTTGGGATCACTCCCTGCCATTAGGTGGATGCTGTGTACGCCTGCGTTACACCTGCCGGGTCTATTTCGAAACAGCTGGAAGTACCTACTTACTAGCTCTCTTAGCTCTTGAGCTCTTGTCTCTGTGCGTCTGTTAGGCAATCCATTCCAGGCGTATAAGCTGTTCTTTCCTTGCGTGCTCCTCGGCAACGCAGGCACATACCCAAACTCTTCATCGGCTTCAAATTTGACTTACCCGGAACTTACCCTAGT
Organism: Dermacentor silvarum; assembly: GCF_013339745.2. Lineage (NCBI taxonomy): Eukaryota > Metazoa > Arthropoda > Arachnida > Ixodida > Ixodidae > Dermacentor > Dermacentor silvarum. The sequence continues at coordinate 51,061,412 of NC_051160.1, forward strand.
TACGCACTCACGCAGCTTACTCGCATAAATGTTTCGTCGGCTGCCGTCTCTTAGCTCCACTAGATGTGTTCGGCCTCTCGCTGCCGTGCACATTACTTTTATGGTACAGTGGGCCATCAATTACATTTATTCCATGGGTGCGTGCCCGTTCCTGTTCCCACGCTTCCTTTAGGGTGGGATCAGCCACCTGGCTTATCCTGAAACGCTCGTGTTCGCCGACATTTTCGTCCCACTCCGGCTCATTCGTTCGGTGTACCTCATCGTGGACGCACACTGCCTCAACTTGCGCGGTAGCCTGTATCGGTCCATCCTACTCTTTAGCTTTCGGCAGTACCTCCTACACGATGGGGCGTTCGCGAACAATGGTACATCTAATAACTGCCTGTAGTCGTCTGGTGTTATGAGCACCTCTATTCCATTGGCATGTTTATCAGAGGCAGCTAATATTCTCCCCAGATCGCTTTCTTCACAGCCAATATATCCGTGTTTCTCTAGCGATCTGAGCAAAACATAATCAGCGGAAGATAATCGAAGTTCCTTTAAGCACTGTTTCGTTTAGGATTTATTAATCCTTTATTCGTCTGCACTTAGACGGACCAGAAAGCCCCTGGCTCTCTCACTCAATCGAGGCAAGAGCAGCACTGCCCTCCACTCACGCGGCACCTCGTAACAATAAAATGTCGCCTCAGCATCATCGGACCATGATGGAAAGTGATTGCACAGTAAGCATGGGAATCAACACGTCTTTCAGAAAGCTTGTAAACTTGTGTAGCACTTGCGGCAGCCCTGGCACTGTTGCCATTTGTAAGCTGTTCCATGGCTAGTTCGATTTCCATAATTCGGAGCGGCATTTGCAATTTTGCCATTTGGTCAGAGCATGAAACTCCCGCGGGCTCTTCTGTGAGACTAGACGTCTTGGTGTTCAAACCCGCATCCATGTGCCCTACGCTGTGGTCAGGTTCAGTTCCGCTAACCCTGCCACCACGCAAGTTATACACACTGTTCATAACAAGCTGCTAGCCAATAGCCGAATGAGACACACGCCTGCACTTCTCACGATGCCAGAAATAGTGGCTTGGCCTTTTGGATTCACGCCCCAGATGTGTCGTCACCAGTCAGTCCTTGTATAGTCTTCTACCGGGATGGCTGTTTCCTCCAGTCTTCTCAGCAGGGCATCCTGCCGACTGCGCTAGTGATGTTCGCGTGCCCCGTTCTCCCATGGCGAACGCTAGCCCACTCGTGTATACGTCGTATGTCGCTGATCAGAGGAGCATCAGACTGGAGTAAATACAGCTCGTTTATTGCAGGACGCCTAATCGGCGCGTTCCAAAACCCGTCTCCCCAGACCCTCCCCTAAGGCCTGTTTAAAACCCTCGCTGCACCAGGTGCTCAGCAGTTCATTCAAGGCTCTCGTGAAAGATTCATGGTCCCACGGTCAAGGCACGTACAGGAACGCCTCCAGCAGTCGTGATGTGGGACCACCGTAGTCCGTGACATAACATTCATGGTTATATGGTCACCTTCTTGAGCAGTGCAGATTAGTTGAGTAGCACAGCTTCTTGTTTACATTTACACTATGCTTTATTATTTATTTTTCTGTGATGTGTGAAACGTCGTGTGACTGCAAAACTCGCAACTAATAATTTTGACTTGTGTTTTGGAGTATGTCACTTAGCGTGTCTCGTGCATTCTTGCAAAATTGCGTATTTTTGTATTGACAAAAACACGTGGCTGCTCCGCACTGCCCATGTCTTGTGATCATAGGGGGCACGGTGTTTTTTCAAGCTGCCCTTGCAGCTTTTCTCGCCTGCCTCCCTCAACTTGTTGGAAATAAACACAAATTCAACTTCGTCGGGCCATGGCGCTCAGCAGAGTCGCAGTCCGTGACGGGCACTCAAAATCGTAATTTTGGGCCCCACCGCTCTTTGTGTAAACGATCGCTGACGCCGCTGCCCGTGTCCCCCGCAGCCGTTCCCGCCCGCCGCACAGATGTACGAGGCATTGACGCAGATGTTCTGCCCAACACTGCTACGGGAGTTTGACAGCGCGCTTCTAGGAACACCACGCCGAAGGAAGCTGCGACTCGCGCCGTCCCCAACATTCTGCCCGCAGCTCCGTTTCGTTGAAAACAGTATGGCGCTGGATAAAAAAAAAAAAAAAGAAAAGAAACAATCGACGCCTGCGCTGCTGCATTCACGTATTCTCAAAGACATTGCATCGCTCTGCACGACAAACTATGAAGACGTATTTTTAATGTATTTTTTATTTGCACAGAGGAAAAAAAACTACTGTACCACGGTTTAAGAAATCATTTGCGCATCATTAGCTGCTTGGAAGTACTTCTTGCACCAGTTACGATATACCTTTTTTGAATATTGTGTATAGTTCGCATATTTTGGTTGACAATTTTTTGCAGCGCCGTCAGGGTCTTCAGTTCCCACCAGCAGATGGTAATGCACCACATCTGAAAGAAATAATAAAACGGTTAGGATTACGTAAAATAACGTTTTGTGTTAACTCTGTCACCAGATGTTACAAAACTGGCATACCTAACGTTCGTCCGTCCAAAACTATCATTTGCATCGTCCATTTGGCATCCCTCATAAGCATATCTATCCGCGCATTTGGAATCAATACAGAACGGATCCACTCGCTTCATAACCTCAATTTCGGCGATGAAAGAATTACTCGTATTACGGGAGTATTTCATCCCTCAAACAATCACTTGGTCTGTCATAGCGCACACCACGCCGTGTCATATCTCGCCTTTGCCGGCTCCTCTCTTTCTTCTATTACCAGAAATCACGCCACGTGCAACTAAAACCACAATCTAGAGTGTCCCCTCGACTCAACCATACCAAAGCAATAGCACTTGTAAACGACCGCACGGCTTCCATGAACTCTTCCTTTTTTCCTTATGGGATAGTGCTGTGGAATTCCCTCCCAAAACACACAGTGGCCATACACCGAACGCAAATAATTCCGCCATAAACTAAGAACCCATTACACAGCCTCAGACGACTACTCTTCCGTACACTAAGCCATCCTCATAAATATATACCTGCTGCGATTTCTATTTATTGCGATAGCAATTATATGGACACTTTAACCGGATTTCTGCCGTCGGCGTCGCCGTCGCCGTCGTCGTCGCCGTGAGGTTCCCTATAGATAAACTCTTCGCCGCGCGCCGTATGCCCGAGCGGAAGCGTGCGGGGACGCGCGCTATCACGGAGAGCGAACGCACTCATCTCCCACGCGCAAGCAAGGAAGCAGGAAGCCAGCGCCGGAGGGAGCGGGGGGGGGGGGGGGGGGCGCACTTCTACTCTGCCAACAACCGCGCTCGTCGCTCGTCCGCACCGTCTCTTATCTCCACACGGCTCTGACCTTTAGGCGCCGTGCATTCGCGGCTCAGCTTCCGTTGAAGCGATAGACCGCACGTACCTTCGCCCGCTGCGGCGTATGCTTGCTGCCAGCGTTTTGACAGTCGTTGTCTGCAGTCATTCAGTGTGATCTATTCGTTTTTGTCTGTGCGCGCTCACACCACGCTTGTTCATTCAGTTAGTAATAGTCGGGCCACATTTTCCAACGCACGCTACACATGCAATGCTGCCCGGATCGGCAGTGCAGCTCGACAGGTGTGTCCCTTCGCACGCGCTGCCCACGGGAAGCGCTTCTCATCAACACCACGGTTTCACACGCGCCTTCTCGTGGTCATCGAGTCTCTCTTCATGTCGGTCTACTTACGCCGCAGCACACCTGCTTACCTAATCAGCTCATGTTTACTACAATTCATATTGCTACCAAAGCCGCTCACCTTGCTTTGTATGACATTGCTGTGTTGCTATCGCATTCATTGCTTCGCCCTTAGGGCGAAACTGTGACATTTTTTTCTGTTTAGCTTTTATAGTTTCGATGTATTCTCAATTGTATATTTTACTTCACTGGTTGTATTTCTAGTGTATTTTTAAATTTTTCTTCAAATAATTGAACATGTATTTTATGTCCCCCTTATGTAATGCCATCGGTCCCTTAAGGCGAAATAAATGAAATGAAATAAATTCCAAGAGAGTTTGCATACCAGGTTAAATTAGTAATCTCAGCTTCACAATATTCAACAAGCATCACAAGGATGTAAACCTACCAAAAATTCGAATAGAAAGTATAGTAGAACATCACCTAATCTGAGCTGCTATTATGGGTAACTTGCAACTCAGCTGGTTCGCTACCCTGGTGCATTTCTGGCGTCCATTGTTTACGTACTTTTTTAGGTTCGCCCCGATGCACTATTTTTATAATGATTTTTTGCGAAGGTCATTTGCCAGGTAGTGACATTCGCTAGATGAATTAAAGGGTTATGATTGATCGCATGCTTGAGCAAGTAAATGCAGCGAGCGGTTTAGCGCAACGACAGCGTATAAAATAATGTGAGCGGCAATACCAGCACCTTTTGTGAGTCCTCTTTTCAAATTGGAAGGATAAAGGCGAAAGTTTGAGGGTAAATATATCAAGAAATGCTCGCATTTCAATCAAATGTAAACTGTTTTATCATCTGGCTACTTTTCACCTGCAATACTGTGGTTGAAACAGAAGTGAAAAACCTGTCAGTAAAGGTCAGTAACAAAACTTCACTTAATTATCCAGTGGATTGTGGCAGCTATTGTACCACATAGTGGCAGCTAGGCTGGAGGGTGAGTGCAGAAGATCGCAAACGCACAAAGGTAAATCATAATGGCTAAAAAGTTGTCGCCAGGCATATATCGTCCGAAGCATTTTCCGCCTCGTATATATGTATGCATGTATATATATATATATATATATATATATATATATATATATATATATATATATGTGCATGAGTGCCACTAACTAACACTTCCCGGGGTTTCAATTTGTACACGCACAGAAACACCAATATATGTGGACGAGGGAACATGCACAGCCGTATCGAAATTATTAGTCAGCGCTTCACTCGCGGGCGGCATGTTCTTTTATCATCCCCTTTCATTTCCCTTTTGTGTATTCAAGCGAAGCTTGTATTGCCTCTCAAGTTTCGGTCCTTTTTTAAGTGTCACCGCAAAAAACTATCATTGTCCAGCTGCTCGAAAATAAAAATTGCTCTTCGGGCTCCGGATTCGAACCACCAACCTCCGGGTGGCGAGTCAGTCCCTGTCGGCTTATCATACGGTACCTTAATAGCGGGATTTTATATGCATAGGTGGTCGGCAGGCGCTCGTGCTCGGCACGCGTTCGTGCCACAGCTCCTACGTTCGTTGTGGGGACGAATTACTACGGTTGAGGACCTTAACCGAGAAAGTGTAGGAGTGGGGTTGAATATTCTTATGCAGAAGACAAACATAATGTTCAATAGCCTGGCAAGGGAATAAGAATTCAGGATCACTCTAGCGTCTGTGAAGTAGTACGTTAATCTAGGTCAGTTACCCACAGGGGACCCTGATCATGAGAAATAAATTTACAGAAGAATAAGATTGAGTCGAAGTGCATACGGTAGGCACCACCAAATCCTGACTATGAGCTCACCACTGTTGTTGAAAAGAAAAGTGTATAATCATTGTATTCTACCAGCGCTAACACACGGGGCAGAAACTTGGAGGTTAACAAAGAATCTCGAGAACAAGTTAAGGACCGCACAAAGATTGATGGCGCGAAAAATGTTAGGGCTAACGTTAAGAGACAGGAAGAGAGCAGTGTGGATCAGAGAGCAAACGGGGATAGCCTATATTTTAGTTGACATTAAGAGGAAAAACTGGAGCTTGGCAGGCCATATTATATGCATAAGATGGATAGCAGGTGGAGCATTAGAGTTACAGAAGGGATACCAAGAGAAGAGAAGCACAGTCGAGGACGGCAGAAAACTAGGTGAGGTGATGAAGTCTCAGTTATATCAGCATCCAAATGGGTTTGTTCCTTGTGTGGATAGTCTTTGTACTCCGGTCATTGACTTGTAGCTATGTATATCTCTATTGCAGCGTTTGGAGAGCCTCATCATTTATTTGTTTTTTGTGGATGATAGTGCGGACGTTGTTGCTTGTAAGCGTGTTTGTATACGTCGGGTTAAGGAGTACTCTGAGGAGGAACCACGTTTTCGATGTACTTAGTGTGCCGTTGAGGCGATCGCAGAGGTTGTTCCAATTGCTATTGATGGTTGCTGTTAGTGAGGCTGTTGTGATCCGTGCGATTCTATGTTTCAGCCTACGGTTGTGCAGCTGCCTCTTTCATCGTGTAGTCAGACCTCTTCGCGCTTCCCAGAGGTGAAGCAGATGTCTGTCCAGGTACAGTGTTGCCGCTGTTGCAGTGCGTTGCTTAGTGGAAGCTTTAAAGTAAAGTGCAGCTGTTGTATCCACTCGTGCAGGTAGGACGCGTCGTGTTGTTCAGAGTTGGTTCTGTTGTGTCGCAAGGCGTCGCAGTTCGTTATTTTGATTGTACACTGTTAGGTGCGTTACGTATGGCCGAGTTGGGTTCCAAGCCGGGAGAAGAAGACGCCGGGAGAAGGAAGAACGTACTTTTAATGCGGCATGCTTGCCGAAAGTAGGTGTACAAAAGAAGCGCCAACGGCGTGATCCGCAGTCCTTTTTAAAGGAACGCCGTGATCAAAGGGCGAGTGAAAACATATCAGCGCACATGCGCGAAACAGATTATCGTCCGGAACAGATGAGCCAGACTTGGGCGCCGGCTGATAAGCGGTGCGCAAACGCAACACTGCCACCAGTTGAACTTCTGTGGCTAGAATGCTTTGGTCACTGCCCAGGTTCTCCATTAGTTTGTTCCAGGAGCACTGAGTCAACCCCTTGACCATTGTTAGGCAGGGGCAGGTACCTCTGCTTACACTGTTACCCGTAGTGGTTGGTGTGTCAGGTTCTGTCAGTGGAGTCAATCGATTAAGGAATATAGCATGGAACCATGATAAGGTGGCCGTTGCGGAGCTTCGTGATGGGTGCAGGGAACAACCACCACCTCCATCTTAAATATATTCCGTAAAACCACACACGGCGGGACTATTTACACAGTATTTACACTGAGATTCACAGTAGCCACGATTATGGACAGTCCCCAGCACTATGCAGACCCGTCTTCTTTTTCGTATGCTCCGCGCAGAATGTCTCGCTCGGGTTCTGGTAACTTCGTAGCAATATTTTGCGAAGTTTTACTGCTCAAATTAGACCTTCAAAATTAGGGTAATAAGGCACTACTTCGACGCATCAGTTTATATACCGTGTATGTTGTACGTACAAATTGAAATCTTGATAAGTTTATGTAAAACAAGTAAAGTACCACTTCTAAGGAATGTTTTAGCGAATAGCTGCATTTGTCTCTTATGCCTATTCTTGGGGCCGATGCGTTGGGGTGGTTGGTCGGTGGTCGGAACTTTCACCACCGGAAGATGCCACGAGCCTTCGTCGCTGAACGCCAACAGTAAATATACCACTATAAGATACTTTTGATTGGAGCGTAGTTCTGTCAAAACAGTGTCGCGTTGTCGTGGTGGCGTAGAATTACACATTGTCAATAGCTCAAAAGCGTGACTTAAAAATGTTAACTTTTTATTGGGAGAATCTGTGCCGAGCAAACCAAGTGGCACTCAAGCTCCACGATACGGCAAGCAGAGTCGGCTATCGACGAAATCTGATCAGTGGGTCAATCACGTCCGGTTTCATACATGGATTGTTAAAGGTTCCAGCGTAATCGCTGCTGCCCGCGTGCATTCCATAAAGTACTACAAAATTCTTGTAGTGCATAGCATCAGATTGCATAAGATTCCGTGACAAGACAAGGGGTAGAACTATCGATAACATTCCAGAAACTTCCTATACACGGAGAACGTCCTGCGCTGAGTGATTACGTTTAACATATGTTAGCTGGTGTAAAGTGGTCACCCGAGTAAGCGAAAAAAAGTACACGTGTCAATCGGCAATGCGAAACAATGCGAAACTAGCAGTCAGCACGGTTTTAGATGTCTCTTCGTACCATGGTCTGAGAATTGTGCGTGTAAACGAAAAGGCGGGCCTGGAGGATCGTGCTACCAAGCAAGAGATTTGGGCGTCTTAATTGTTAGGGTGCTGTAGTGGAGTGCTCAAGAAGAACAGCCATACTACCCCACGATTAGCCTCTCTCCCCGAAGCGGCCACATAAGAAGGCTCCGGTACTGCTACTGAAGCACGGGTTAATCACTTTTTTTCTACGGAGAAATACACAATCGAACAACAAACGGCAACTAAATGCGTTCAATGCGAAAGACATACACTTTGAATCGCGGCAACGATTGATTGAAGAATGTAGAATTCATGAAGCATACGGCTATTTCCTCACATTTGCAATAATCGTCAACTGTTTGTACAATTATTTTTACTCTAGTATATACAAATTGAAACCTCGGAGTTTTTCTTACCCATTTCATTTCGTTTTTTTTTTTTGCCCTGTAAAAGTTCTAACTTTGTATTTTTTGACAATTTACAGGGTAAGTGCAGTTTTTACACTTTGATAATGTAAACGTAAATGAATACATTCGGTGTTTTAAGAGAGACTTACTTATGAAAAGTGGCAACTAGAGACATCGTGAAAGTACTATTGCTTAAACATACATTCCAGTGAGACCTTTAACAAGTAGTCTCTACTTACGTTGGATGACAATGCCATTTGGTTGGTCTACAGGTAAAACAAAGAATTATATTAGTTGACAACATTCTTTCTAAACCACTGGCAAAACTAAAATAATAGTCATTCATTCAAAGAAACTGTAAATGTCCCGGTGGCATGAAGTTCCACGTCCTCAATTATTCTTAAAATAAACGTTCAACATTAATTGGGTGACATCTTATTGTACATTGGCCTTCTTTTAAATAGCAAGAGCCCTTCAGAACACACACAAAGAAAGATATATATATATATATATATATTGTGATGTGGAAGTACGGCACCGTGTCTCGGCTGCTTGGGCGAAGAGTGAGGTAGAGGAAGAGGAGGTGGGCGGATAATAGAACAGCTGGCCCAGGAACGGGTGCGGTCTCTGTGTCTCTCATTCCGTTACAATGACGCTGTCGACCAACGATCTTCTGCTGGACGACCTGCAGTCGGACACCGTGTAGCGGAGCGGAAGCACACTACTACGTGCCGCTGCTTCTACTACTCTGGCTTCTGCAACCGAGCTCATTACCGCTCCTGTCCAAACCAGCACGCTGTCTGCAACCGTCAACACAGCTCAGGTCAGCGACTCAACTGCCGTGGATATGCAAACTACCTCGGCGCCAAGAGACGCCGTACACGCTCCCTTGGGCTTTGCTTCCCGTACCGCGCCGCAAGCAACCTCAGCATGGACGCCAGAGTTCATAACTCCTACCTCGAATGTGCTTTTCAGCGACGCCGCCGTATTCACAAAGGCAATCGCTGCTATGACCAGGTACTTCGAAGACGCCAACATCACCGTCGTCGCAGCCTTGGCAGGTACCGCGCTGCCTCCGCCATCTCTCACAGAAATTGCAGAATTTCGAGGGTTTCCGGATAACCCGACACTCTGGCTGCGAAACATCAATTCCCTGGCCAGTCGGCACTCTTGGCCTGATGACGTCAAAATGTCCATTGCTGAGAGTCGACTTCGCGATTCCGCCAAAGCATGGCATCGATACGATGGCTGTAATCACCAAACTTGTGCCGAATTGGGTGCAGCTTTAGTGCTTGCCTTCAGCCCGCTCTCGTACACATATGATGACCAGCTCATGCGTATGCGATCGCGCCGACAAGCTCCCACTGAAGACGTCACCAATTACGTCTACGATAAGCTCCGACTCCTCAACGACTGTGGCCTCGCATGACCGTCTCCAGCTGCGCGCAAGTACGTGATCGACAGACTGTGCGACTCTAGTCTTGCTGCCATCCTATCTTCGCACTCTCCTGAGATAACATCCCTGGTTTTCGCTCACAAGGCAGTGGAACTGCAGCAGTGTACTCGACGGAAATCCACCAAGGAATTCTGTCAATCGCCGCAGTCCCTAATTCAGTACCAGGCCTACCCAACTCCACTGTTACCAGTACATGTCGAAGAAATAGGCGACTTGTCCGCAGTCATTGATACCGGCGTCGAGCGGACGGCACTACACCAGCGTCATGCTCCCAACACCATTTCCCCGTGGACGCAGCCTCCAATCCACGGACTAGGAGGTAGTGTGATGCCAGTGGGCATGCCCGACGTTTATGTCTGGACAACAGCGGGGACAAAGTTAATTTCTCCCGGCCATTCCCGTCGTCGAGGACCTGCCTACCAACATGATTATCGGATCAGATTTTCTACTGTCCGACGACATTCAACTCACCATCGATAGCGGCCATGTACAGCTCCGGCCTGCGTTAACTGAGAATACTGCGATGCCCCACCTAACACCAAGAGGTGAGCGGCTTCGTTCGCTTACATAAAATTCGGTACTGGCTCGCCATGAAGCGGTGTTCGCTGACACTACCGCCCATCTCCCGGGCACAAAGATGTTCCTGCATAGAATACCGACAGGGAACCATTCTCCGATATGCGTACAATTGAGAAGATACGGCGAGAGGAAACGCTCCATAATCGCATATCAAGTACGCGAAATGCTCGCCGCGGGCATAATTAGGCCTTCATCAAGTCCGTGGGCAGCGCCCGTCATGCTCGTGCGGAAGAAAAACGGCGGCTTGCGTTTCTGCGTGGATTGCAGGGGCAGCTCAACAAGTGCACGACGCCCGTCTCGTACCGCTTACCCCGCATTGACGACGCTATTGACACAATCCGCCACTGCAGGTTGTTTTCGTCGCTCGACTTACGTGCAGGGTATTGGCAGATCAACGTCGCTGAAGAAGATAAGTCCAAGACAGCCTTTCGCACTCCGTCGGGCTTGTATAAATTCAATCGCATGCCGTTTGGGCTGGGAACGGCCCCGAGCACACTTCAGCGCGCGATTAATTCAGTTCTAGGGTCTCTGAAGAACCGAGCCTGTGTGGTCTACCTAGATGACATCCTGGTTGTTAGAACAACCAAGAATGAACATCTTCGCAATTTAGATGAAGTGCTGTACAGACTTTACGAGGCGGGGTATCGCTTAAACCGCGAGAAGTACTAGTTTGGCCTGTCTAAGATAGCGTACCTTGGACATAATATTTCCCCTGGTGGCATTCAGCCACTCATGGAGCGCACAGCGGCAGTGTCGGAATATCCCACACCAACCTTCTTGAAACAAGTTTAGTCATTTATGGGTATGGCCTCGTATTTACGGAGGTTTATTCCACACTTCGCTTCGATCGCAGCTCCCTTGAGTGATCTCGTTAAAAAGGACGCACAGTTTAACTGGGGCGCCGCGCAAGAAAACTCTTTCCGGACGATAAAGCAAAAGCTCACTGTCTGTCCAGTATTAAGCCACTTCAATGATGACTGGACCTCTGAAGTATACACCGATGCCAGCCAAGTCGGTCTAGGGGCAGTGCTCGTGCAACGCGATCCTGATGGCGTCGAAGACATTGTTGCTTATGCCAGCCGAAAACTCTCCAACACCGAGCGCCACTATCACTCCAATAAGCTGAAATGTCTGGCAGTCATGTGGAGCGTGGATGACAAATTCCGACACTATCTGTTCGGGCGCAGATTTACCGTGGCCACTGATAATTCTGCGTTAACGTGGAAGTTTTCTAAGCAACAGCTAAAGCACAATTTCGCCCGGTGGATTATCACGCTTCAAAAATATGATTTCGACGTGCGTCATCGTGCCGGGGTCTTGAATAATATCGCCGATGCCTTATCACGCAACCCCCTCGAACGCTTGGAACGAAACAGGCAAAATCACATCCTTTTTGCCCAAGTAGACTTGCCCAAAGCGCCTCAAGAGGACAGACAGGAGAGGCCGATCGCGACGTCCACCTTGCGGCAGCTGTCTATGCGGTCAATACAGCGCTGCAGACCCGTACTTGTATGACGCCGTATGAAATCCTATATAGGAAGCTGCCCCAGCTGAAAGCGGTACTCACGCTAGATGCTCCCGTTAGCGGCACACGCCCTGACAGTCGCACAGTCGCCTGTCAGAAGATGAGAGCTGAAGCGAAGGAAAAAAATTGCCCGCCAATCCACCCTGTGAAGGTGGTTGGAAAGCGAAGCTTTTTACGCCACCCTCACGGTGACTGCGGCGCACTTGATATTTCACACACTACAACGTAACTTTAACCACGGCCTTTATTATTATTTACTTCACAACAATGTTCACTACTGCTTTATGATCGGTGTGATATACACTACTAGACTACTCCATAGTGGGGTAGTCTAGAAAATGAACCGAAGCAGTTGCTAGGCTGGAAGGGTTTCGAATGACGTCAACCCTCTTTCAAGCAGCTGCATAAGCTTTGCAACAGCTGCAATCTAATCTTAAGGACCGCGCCGAGCCTGTTTCCGTTGTTTTCGCGCAGCCCTTATCATCCATCATGTTGGCTCATCACTTTGAAGCTTGTTTTTGTGGTTTTTCTTGCGAAAACGAGTGCTTAGTTGTACGCTGAATGCCTGAATTCAAGTAAGCTATACCTGCAATTGTTAGCGGTTCGTCGGGATCGTTTTTTGATTACAACGACGGACACGACAGAACCCTTGGCTGGTAGAGGTACAAAGCTTCGCTTTAAAGGACACACAAGCGCAAGAAGAACAGAAGCGCTATTATGACCGCCGCCGTCGACCTACCCCTGCGTACAACATCGGAGACGAGGTTTAGGTGCAAAGAGGTGGCAGCTGTCCAGGCAAGAAGCTACTCGCAAAGCTTGAGGGGCCCTTCACCATCACTGAGCGCGTAGGAGATAATACATGGCGCGTTAGCACCTCGGATCCAAGCTTTGGACTTGACCGGCGGAAAAGAAATAACTGCGCCGCGCACGTGTCGCGCCTGAAGAAAAGGTAACGCTGATTCGACGGAACTGTCGTTTCTTTTGTTTGCCAGGTCCGCAGCATGGCCGAGTGTGATGTGGAAGTATGGCACCGTGTCTCGGCTGCTTGGGCGAAGAGCGAGGTAGAGGAAGAGGAGGTGGGCAGGTAATAGAACCGCTGGCCCAGTATCGGGTACTGTCTCAGTGTCTCTCATTCCGTTACAATATATATATATATATATATATATATATATATCACGTGTGCGGGGGGCGGGGGGTCATATAAACCGTGCTTGAAATCTCCGTTCGTTGGGGATAAATATACCTTTACCAAGTAGTCTCTACTTACGTGTAGTGACGTTGCTATTTTGTTGGTCTGAAAGAAAAACAAGGAATTATGTTAGTTTAAAGCATTTTTTTATAGACCACTAGCCAAAACACAATCATTGTCGTTGATTCAAAGAAACAGTTCTTTCTGGGGTTTTACGTGCCAAAACCAGTTCTGATTATGAGGCATGCCGTAGTACAGTAAATGTGCCTGTGGTAGGAAGTTCCACGTCCTCAACTAGTCTTAAAATTAACGTTTAACACTCATTTGGAGCCATCTTATTTACCATGGTCTTCTTTTAAATATCAAGGACCCCTCAGAACACACACAAACATATACAGGGTGTTTCAGCGAACACTTTCAAAATTTATTTAAGGTTGCCTGCGGCAGATAGCCCAATTTCAGTTAATGAGCAGGTCTACTCGAAGAGGCGGACATTACTTGCACAAAAAATTAAAATGCATAATCAACAAAACAATAAAAATTCACTAATTACGTTTCTAACTAATTACCCAATGGCCCATATTGCAATTTACAAATTGTAGCCGTGGAGCTCGCAATGCGTTTGGGAATAATTCTAAGGATGCCACCAGTTTCGAGATATTAATTCCCGGACTTGGCGGAGAAGTGCCGTTCCAGTTAATTTTGCGTTTCAATTCATAAACCGACGTTTTCGTAAGAAACTAACTGGAACGCCAATGCATTTCTCCGCAAAGTTCGGGAATTAATGTTACGGGAAGGAAGAAGCATACTGGTATTTACGCATGGGTTTTAATTGCTGCGTAGAGAAGCGAAAACCCAGAATCTTCTTTTTCGTCTCCTAGGGCACCAACCATGTCCTCTTCCTTCCAGATTACATACTGTGACATTACCCCCATCGGAAGAAGCACCTTACTGGTGCGACTCACTGGTTCCATAAAGGAACGGTTTGAGGCGGCTGACGTGGGTGATATCAGATAGAGGTAAATGAACGGTAGCATCCAGTGGAGACACTTCATATGTGACAGGCGTCACCTGGCGGAGGATGCGATAAGAGCCGTAGTATCGCGAAAGGGGTTTCTCCGAAAGACCGATACGTCGACATGGAGACCAAACTAGCACAAGAGCACCTGGTTCGTAATCGACGTCGCGGTGGTGCTGATCGTAATGGCACTTCTGACGTGTCTGTGAAGCAGAGAGACGAAGACGGGCAATCTGGCGTGCCTTAGTCGATGTGGTTATGACATCACGAGCGCACGCTGTCGGCGAGTCGAGTGTGGTCGAAAGAAGAGTCTCGAAAGTCAAGGTCGGTTCACGGCCTTATAGAAGGTAGAAGAGTGAATAGGCAGCTATGTCGTGGCGCGAAGAATTGTACGGAAACGTGACAAATGGTAAAGCAGTGTCCCAGTCACGATGATCGGAGGAAATATACATCGACGAGCATGTCAGTTATTGTCCGGTTCAGGCGTTCAGTAAGACCGTTAGTTTGAGGATGGTAGGCTGTAGTAAGCTTGTGTTTAGTAGCACAGGATCGAAGTAAGTCGTCGATGACTCTGGCAAGAAAGTATCGCCCGCGATCGGTGAGAAGTTGACGAGATGCGCTGTGGTGTAAGTTAACGTCGTGAAGCAAGAAGCACGGCCCCTGGATAAAAAAGAAAAGGTGCGGCCTGTTGCGTGGCGCCGAAACGGCGTCTCGCGCCTAGTTCTCCTCGCGCCCGCTCTGGCGCCACTGCTCGGGTACAGCCGTTCACGGAGAAGCATTCCCACAGCCGCGTTTGTACGCGCGACAGTGACACTAATCAGGCCGTAAATAACGCGTTTTATAGTTGCACATTACAGGTTGAACATTGAAGTCGTTATTAGAAGTGCCGATTACCCCATATATGTGAAAAATCTGCCCTAAGAGCGCCAATCTTTTGTTGAGTGAACCTCAATGCTCTCCATGAAGGCTGTCCGCTCGACTCACCTGAAATGAAAAGAAGTGCTCTATTACGAATAATAGGGAGTGGATTAAGGTGTTTCTTCAAGACGACTTCAAGACGATGGATCGCGTTTATTTACAAGATGATGAATGCGAAGGTGTCGCTCAGCGAAAACAGTCCACGGTGCCGCACCCGATCCAGCCCAGCTTCGTTCTTCTCTTGAACCGAACTCCCCTCGCACATTTCAAAATTCTCTTTGTGCTGGCAGTGGCACGGCCGGTAGGTAGGTATGTAGTAACATTTATTGAGGTCCGGAAGAATCTTCACCCCGTTTTCATAGGGGCAAGACTGCGGGCCGCTCCCGCGTTGGGACGGGAAAGCCAAGCCTCACCGCCGCATCGTGGCCCTTCTGGACAACCCGCTGTTGATCAATCCATTCGTGGCTTTTTTTACATACAAAAAGGTGCGGCCTGCTGCGTCACGTCGCCACAACTGGGCGAGCGGGTCTCGGCTGAGTTGACAGTGGCGGCCGCTGTTTTTCCTGGGGTCGAAAAAAAATGTTTCCTGGGCTGCGCGTTCTTTTTTTTTTTTTGCATGTACGGCGGATAACCGGGAAACACATTGGGGACCGCAGTCTGAAGCAAGAGCCTAATCTTCGTGTTCTCTTTATAGTCATTCTCAGTAAAATGTACTGAACATACCAGCGACATGTCGCTTGGCTCCCACTTGCTTCCTTTCCCTGATGGCCCTTGTCGAGAAATATTCTTCAGCCACGCTTCCCGACGCTGTAGATTGCAGGGGAATTCGTGGTACTTCGCAGTTGCATCTCTTCTCGCTTTCGAGTTGCACAGCGGCCCACACCAACTTCGCGGAATCACACCGCTAGAAAAAACATTCTGCCACACACGCGCACACCGAAGAACCATACTCAAGCACAAGAAACATGAGGCAAGCTGCTCACACGCACGATCACACAAAAAAGCACACGAGAATGCGCACGAAAAAGCACACCAACACGCATAAATCCTGAGGCACGAACCGGCGTCTGTCTTGCCTACCGTAGCAGTGGCGTCCTCACCAAAAACAGCGGCCGCAAGTGTCAACTGAGCCGAGACGCGCTCGCCCATTGACGGCGACGCAACGCAGCAGGCCGCACCTTTTTTTATCCAGCGGCTGTGCAAGAAGTCAGCGACGGCTGTAGCGCAACTGGTGGGAAGGGCTGTTGTAATGGCATAGCGGGTGGTATAGTCCATAGCGACGGCAATCCACTTATTGCCGTCGTTTGATATAGGGAATGGTCCGAGAAGATCAACGCCAACGCCAAAAAGGGGTTGGTAGGTATATCAGAGGCTGCAGCAGACCAGGGGGATGTACAGCTGGTCGTTTTCGGCGTTGACATGACACACACGCGGCGACATAGCGACGGATGGATCCGTTGAGACGGGGCCAGAAAAATTGTCGCCGAATTCGGTCATAGGTCCGAGAGACGCCAAGGTGTCCAGCAGTGGCAACGTCTTGCAGTTGCTGGAGTACAGTCTGCCGAAGATCAGACGAAATGACGATTGGCAGCTCGGACCCGTCTGGGTGCATGTTGTGCAGGGTGTCATTTTGCAGTACGAACATGTGAAGGGATGGGTCAGACGGGTCAGAGAGCAGGCGTTCGATAAGCTGCCGTAACGATTCGTCGCGTCGTTGTTCAGCCCCAACGTCTTTCAAGGCGGAAAGCGAGAGAACGCCGATCAGTGTGGCATCCACTAAATCGCTCGGTGCATCGAAGGGGTGACAAGACAGCAAGTCGGCGTCCTGATGTAAACGACCCGACTCGTAGACCACAGTGTATGTGTAAACCTGAAGGTGTATGGCCCATCGACCGAGGCGTCCGGTGGGGTCCTTGAGGGAAGAAAGCCAACAAAGGGCGGGGTGATCGGTTGTAACCGTAAATGGTCGACCATATATGTAAGGTCGGAACTTGCCCACAGCCCAAATGAGGGCGAGACATTCCCTCTCAGTAATCGAATAATTGCGCTCGGACGGGGAGAGAAGCGGCTGGCGTAGGCGATAACGTGGTTGTCCCCACGCTGGCGTTGGGCTAAAATTATGTCGATGCCGTATCCACTGCCATCAGTGCGAATTTCTGTCAGAGCGGAGGCGTCAAAATGGGAAAGGACAGGAGGTGTGGTCAGTAGCGTGATGATGCGCGAGAAAGAAGTCGCTTGTTCAGAGCCCCAGCAGAAAGAAACGTCTTTCTTGAGGTGGTCAGTCAAAGGACGAGCAACATGCGTGAAATTTTCCACAAACCGGCGGAAGTAAGAGCAAAGACGGATAAAGCTGCGAACATCTTTGGCAGATGTTGGTACAGGGAAATTCTGCACTGCATGAACTTTAGCGGGATCGGGGCGAATGCCTGACGAATCGACGAGATGTCCGAGCATGGTTATTTGGCGGTGACCGAAGTGACACTTGGACGAGTTGAGCTGCAGGCCAGAGGCGCGAAAAACAGAAAGCACAGATGAAAGTCGTTCAAGCTGGACCGCAAATGTGTGAGAGAATACGATGACGTCGTCCAAGTAACACAAGCAGATGAACCATTTCAATCCACGCAAAAGCATGTCCATCATACGTTCAAAGGTCGCCGGGGCATTGCACAAGCCGAAAGGCATTACCCTAAACTTATTGAGGCCGTCAGGTGTAACGAATGCGGTCTTCTCACGGTCAATTTCGTCCACGGAAATTTGCTAATATCCGGAGCGAAGGTCTGTTGATGAAAAATAAGTGGCACCGGGAAGAGAGTCCAGAGCATCGTCGATCCGTGGAAGCGGGTAGACATCTTCCTTAGTGATCTGGTTTAGATGACGATAGTCCACGCAGAATCGCCAGCTGTTGTCCTTCTTTTGACGAGCACAACAGGGGATGCCCACGGACGGGAGGAATGTTCAATAATCCCTTTGGCAAACATTTTCTCAACTTCGCTCTAGATAACTTGTCGCTCAGAGGGCGACACCCGGTATGGGCGTCGGCGAACAGGTGTCACATCGCCGGTATTTATACGATGCTTCACAACCGTAGTTTGACCCAAAGAGTGATAGTTCAGGTCGAAAATGTCGGCGTATGACTCGAGGAGGTCACGGAGCTCTGCGGTGGATTCGGGGTCGAGGTCCGGCGCAATCATCTTTGCAATGTCGTCGGCCGGGGCAGATGCAGAAGGCGCAGAACAAGCACTGGTCGAAGATGTCGCAACAGACAGCTGAAATATGGCACTCGCGGGGCGGTAACAACGTGGCAAGTGACATCCCTCGAGGAAGTACCTGAGGGCACTGGCCGCAATTTAGGATGGGAAGACAGGTCTTATTGGCCGCTACAGAAATGACGGTGTGTGTGAAGGAGACATTAGGGAAAGCAGGACTGAAGTCGCGGGAGTGAGGACATAGGCTCCGTCAGGAACAAGTAGAGAGGCGAAAACAATGATGCAGGTTGCTGCTTGGGGAAGAAGACGTATAAAATCCGCAGAACAAAGCTGAGTTGGGGCTTGAGCAGGAAGGTCAATGAAAAGGGGTAGGTCAAGTTGGACAACACCGGCTGAACAGTCAATCAGAGCAGAATGGGCGGTGAAAAAGTCGAGGCCGAGGATCACATCGTGGGGGCAGCGTTCGGGCACACCAAACAAAGGGACGTGTGGCGGCCGGCGACACTGACAAGCGCAGCACACATTCCGAGCACAGCGGGGGTTCCACCGTCGGCGACCTGTAGCAGTGGAGTCGGAGCAGGAGTAAGGACTTTCTTCAGGCACGTTCGCAGGTCCGCACTCATGATGTAAACTTGCGCCCCAGTGTCGATGAGTGCTGTAGCAGGCAAACCATCCACATCTACGTCCAGAAAGTTCCGATCAGTAGGCAGGGTCAACAGAGGAATTTCAGGCCGGGCTGCTAGAGCAGCCTCACCTCCCGGAGCTGCCCCAGTCAGTTTCGCGTCGGAGAGCGGCGACGGTAAGCAGAGGATGGGGAACGATGCAGCTGGGGTGAACGGGAGCTGGTACTGTGCGGTGATGGTGAGCGGTTAGTCGCAGTGGCTCGAGCGTTGTCAGGTGCATCTTGCAACTCGGTAGAGGGCGCAGGCGGGCAAGGATTCAGTGGGGAGCGGCGGTAGGCGAGAAAGCATGGTCGAGAGAGGGCCGGCCAGGAACTTCGGCAGTGGCGAGAGATTTGGCCCACACGTCCACAATAGAAACAGATGGGTCGATCATCATGTGTGCGCCATTCGGCCGGGTTGTGATAGCTCGGGTAAGGACCGCACTGGTTCCGGTGAACAGGGACAGAGGCAGCGGACGAAGCGAAGTCAGGACGGTTGGCGGAGCAGATGGATTGCAGACCCACATTTGAAAGTTCTTGGCGAACGACCGTTGAATGAGGGTCACGAGCGGCCGGGAATCGTCAAAGCACTGCGTCATTTGTGTGTCAGGAGACGCTGCTTCAATTTATCGCCGCACTATACGTACGACGTTCTCAGAGGGAGTGGGCTCACGCGGAAGACAAAGGTCTTCGCACGTCGATGAAGCAGCAGTGTTGGGTAGACGCGTGAACTGCTGAACTATGCGGCACCTTTTCGCTTCTTCAAAGCGGCGACATTCGTTAATGATATCATTGACTGTTGTGATGTTCTATACACGAGAAGGTTAAATGCGTCGTCCGCTATGCCTTTTAAAACGTGACTGACCTTGTCTGCATCGGTCATGTTTTTATCCACCTTGCGGCAAAGAGCCAGGACGTCCTGGTTGTACGCCACGTAAGATTCAGTGGACGCCTGTGCACGGGTCCCAAAGTCCTTCTGAGCAGCAAGTTGGCGGCCGATGGGCTTGCCGAACAAATCACGAAGCTTCAGTTTGCATTGCTCCCAAGTTGTAATCTCTTCTTCAAGTGTCTCGAACGAGACCCGTGCCGTTTTTTTGTTTTCTTTTTTTTGAGGTAGTATATTACGTTGGCCAGCATAACCATGCTTTCCCACCTGTTGTTGGCGCAGACCCGTTCGTAATTTACCAACCAGTCATAGACGTCAACGTTGTCAATCCCAGAAAACATGCCAGGGTCGCAGGGCTGGGATAGGATGACCGTCCGGTGGTGTCGACAGGGCCGCGGTTGAAGACTCCCCTTCGGATGACATTGCGGCCAGGTTACGTCCGCTGCGGAGCTCCGTCTTGCCCAAGTGACTACCCAGCACATCCACGAATAATGTTACGGGAAGGAAGAAGCGTACTGGTATTTACAGATGGGCTTTAATGGCAATTTTAAAGTGTTCACTGAAACACCCTGTATATAAATCTATATACAGGGTGTCCCAGCTATCACGCAGCACAATTTAAAATAGAGAGGAACGGCGCTACGCGAAGCAAACCTAGTGCGTATTGTTTCTAGTAGAGTGGAGTAGCCGCCAGTAATATTTTGGTTACTGAGGTTTAATTAGGTAATTGTAATTAATTATCTAACTCGAACAGTACTGTCCTAATTATCGAAGTGTCAATGAGTAGATTGTAGAGCAACATGAAAAACTACCGATACAGCTTTCTGTTGCTCAATACTTGCTACATAAATGTGTTTTTCGGAGCGTTAATGAAGCGTGCGAATACACGCAAAATGCGTCGAGCGGCCAGTCGCGTGGCAATTCTGCGAACACGCGCAGAACTGCCGCGCGAGTGGCCGCTTGAGGCACTTCGCGTGTATTCGCGGGCTCATTCAAAAACACGCACTCACACTCCTCACAGACCAAGACTTTCCAACTAGAGTGGGGATTAGTGTATCAAGGGACACGTGTCCGGACCTTATACAATGATCAAGAACCACGAAGAGGCCACATTGAGAAATATGGAAGAAACGCTGGGTAGTGACCACCACATCCTGGAAGTTACCATTTCGCTCTAGCATACATGCGAACGCATCAGTCAGATCTTATTGTCGGATTGGACGGTATTTCGTAAAGCGAGAGTTCAACAAAATAAAGAAAAGGAGGATATGACATCGCTGTAACAATGGACGAGTGAGCTCAAGGAGTCGATCAGGAAACATTCGAAGCAGATGCAACTCACCACAGAAAATCCGCTGGTAGACTCACATCTCGTGCATATGTGGGACACTCGTAGAGGCCTTTTGAAAATATGGCGCAAACAAAAACATAATAGAAAACTAAAATTGCGCATAGCGGCTCTTAAACAACAGGCGGAAGAATACGCTACTGTCTTGGTGCGCCAAAACTGGCAACAAATGTGCTCCAGCCTGAGCGGAAGGCTCAGCTCGTCGAAAGCGTGGGCAATCCTAAAACACCTACTGGACCCAACCAAAACCACGCAACAAACCTCGCGCACAATGAGACGGACACTTCGCAACCAACCGGGATCGGATGAAGAGATTCTGCGGGAGCTAGAGGCAAAATACATCGGCAATCACACACGGCAGCAAACATCTATACCAAACTATAGTGGGAAGCCAAATGAAGACCTAGATCGCCCATTGGAAATCACGGAAGTCTGGACAGCGCTTCGCTCCCTAACTCGAAACACAACACCCGGACAAGATGGGCTCACCAACAAAATCCTGAGAAACCTGGACGATGAGTCAATAGAAGTCCTAACGACTTTCTTTAATACCCATTGGGAAGCGGGAACACTTCCAAATGAATGGAATCACGAGCACATAGTACTCATACCGAAACCAACCGGGCAAGCCTCCTGGTCTCACCCACACGCGACCCATATCGCTGACGTCGTGCCTGGGGAAACTTTTCGAAAACGCGGTGCACAATCGCCTGAAGCCTCACGTGGATGACACGGGTTTCTTTCCTGACACGCTGTATGGCTTCAGGCCGCATTTGTCGACTCAAGACGTACTACTCCAATTGAAGGAACAAGTACTGGACCATGTCACCACACATGCAAAATGCACACTCGCACTGGACCTTAAAGGCCATTTGATAACCAATCTTATGAGGCCGTCCTAAAAAACTTATCGCAACTAAATTGCAGCGAACGAATCTACAACTACATTGGATCATGATTAACGGACCGCACGGCAACGGTAGGCGTCGATAGCCTCGGAACAAATAAGAAAAAGGTTCCAAATAGAGGCACTCCTCAGGGATCAGTCTTATCGCCTTTTCTCTTCAACGTTGCCATGAAAAACCTCCCACAGCATCTAGAGAAGATTCCACACCTTCGTCATGCAATATATGTGG
This sequence comes from Dermacentor silvarum, assembly GCF_013339745.2. NCBI lineage: Eukaryota > Metazoa > Arthropoda > Arachnida > Ixodida > Ixodidae > Dermacentor > Dermacentor silvarum. Next base: position 51,083,729 of record NC_051160.1, read on the forward strand.
ATGACATTACCATTTAGACAACTCGAGGTTCGGGTGGAGAACAGCAGGACGCCCTGCAAACGGCGGCAGACGCTGTCACCGAATATGTCAAAGAGTGCAACCTGGAATGCTCCCCAGAAAAATCCGAGCTCCTCGATCTCAAAAAGAAATATGGAAGGAAAGCACAGACAGAGAGTCCATAGAAATACACCTCAACCAAAAACCTATACCCAGAGTCCAAACACTCGGCATATTAGGTGTCTACGTGCAAAATAGTGGTCGCTATAACCACACTGTAAAAGCACTAAAACAAACTGCCTACAGCGTAGCTCGCATGATCAATAGAGTTGCCAGTCGAAGATATGGCATGAAGGAAGAAGACCTACTTCGCTTAATTTAGGCCCTTATCTTCAGTATAGTCACGTACGCGACACCTTATCTGAACCTAACATCAACAGGAAAAGGCCAAATAAATGTGTTATGACGGAAAGCGTACAAACAAGCCCTCGGTCTTCCTCCAGGCACCGGAACAACGAAATTTCTATCGCTGGGCATCCACAACACCTTAGCAGAACTAATTGAAGCACACCTCACTAGAACAGGCAGAGCAACTCTTCGAAGGTTGCAATACCCCATAGCGACAACCAACAATCAACAAGTACTCCTCAAGCCCCTACACGAGCAAATAATGGTAGCCCCTGTTCCGCGTAACATGCACCCGGAATATCACTTGAGCAGAAGAAAAGCACTAGCGATAAGAATAGAAAGGAGATACGGCACTCTCTCCACTGCTCGCTGGACAGATGCGGCCATGTACCCGAATGGAAAGGGCATGGTAATCAGCGTGGCTAGACACAGACAGCAGGAACTGATATTCGCCTCCGTTCGTACGGAGAACGTCGCCACGGCAGAAGAGGCTGCCATTGCCCTCGCCATCTCGGCATCGAGACATAACGAGGAACTATATATTCTTACAGACTGCCAGTCAGCATGTCCAGCCTACGCGAACGGCCATCTACATAAAATAGCATTCGATATTGTTAATCGCCTCAACGAAATACCCCGCACCACGATAATTTGGGCACCTGGACACGAAGGCGTCAGCGGAAAGCATCGTGCACACACGATAGCCCGAGGTCACTGCAACCAGGCACCGCAAGAGAGGCCAGAAGACCTAAGTCCAGAAACACTGCACACTTACTACGATATACTGCAGCAATACCGCCTTTCGAGAAGAACGATGACGTCAGCGTGCCCATCCCGCACTAGAGCTGAAGCCACGACCTAGAGGCAACTCCAGACCAACACCTATCCTTCACCTCACGCTCCTTCACGCGATGTACCCCACCCTTCATCAGCCCCTTTGTCCGTTCTGTACAGAGCGAGCTACTCTCTACCAAACCACATAGGCATGTCAAAATATCCCCAATAACTCCCCAAATCGAAACGCGACGCACGAGCAGTGGGAGATGGTGCTGACCAGCTCGGCACTGGAGGATCAGCGAAAGCCAATCGCCAGAGCCGAAAGTGCTGCCACCGCCACTGGGGCCCATGGACTGAAGGCTCCACCCACCACGGAGATCGACGCTTCTCCGTGCCCCATGACAATAAAGTTTTGTCTCTCTCTCTCACTCCTCAATGGTATACAGAATTTCATTATTGCATTCAAATATTTGCTTGCAGCGATATTGTAAATACCAAAAAAAGCAAGCTAGGCCTTAACTTTGACTTCATAGTGTCCTGATTTTCATAACCATGCATCATTTGCAGCAACTTAAATTCAATCTCACCGGTTATTTTTAGTAAAAATAACGTGCTTGACAGGCTGCAGTATAAAATTAGTTGGTGTTATTGTCAACCGGACAAAGAGTTGTCTGAAACTAATAATCTCGCGCGGAATGTGCGCATAGTGTCGTGTTGGTGGTAACATTTATCAAATTATAAATGCTACATATTCCTTTTTGTTTTTATTGCACCTCACAGGCCATGCGGGAGACTTTACATATCACTTGTGGTGGTGGGGGGGGGGGGGGGGAGAGGCGATATCAACAGTGCCTGAAAAGATCATTAGGTTGGTGATAAATAAGTGCTAAAAATGGACACACATTGACTACCAACACATTTGATGTTACTGAAAGGTGTGAGGGCCGGAAATATGTGCAGTATAATTTGCTATAATAGCTGCATAATTAGTGAGTATGGTCCTACTAATTTCTACTGAAGAACGTTAGTTATTTATGGCTGGTTTTACAAATGTGCCGTTATGAGCTATGTTTTGTACTGAACACCTTTTGATAGCCGACGCATCTTATAGTATAGAAATAAAGAAAATGAGAATATTTACAATTAAATGCGCTATATTATGTTACCCCCTGAGAAAGGAAGCAAATACGTGGCTGTCCAAGTCAGATAGCTTTTTCGCCATTTACATTCGCTGCGATTCTTGATGCCACACATAACGCAGACATGAAATATTGGAGGATGAAGGTAACTAGGCTTTCTAGTGCGTGGACAAATACGTAAGTGCACTGTATCATCCGATTTTGTGGGCTGAACACATATTCAATTTCTAGGTGGTTGCCGATAATAGTTTCTTTTTTTATACTACAATAAAAGACTGAAAATCACGCACCGTAGCAAATGTCGTATTCATACTTAACCACACCACAGGACTTATTTTCATTGCTGTAGAGAAGCTCCTCAGTTTGATTGCGCACTGCGTGAGAAAGGAACGAGGATTGAAAATATGCAATCTAACTACATTTACCCGCAAGTTACAAAAGGATTTTTGTGCTTCCTACCTATCTGCGAAGAGAACCGCGGTAAACGCACTTTTGCAGTGTCATAATATGCTCGTCGGATGTGTTAAGATCTTTTGTAGCCGGCCTGAAGCCCGGCTACTGCACCAGTAAATTTGGGATATAGGCTATTTTTCAGATGTCTTTCAGTCGTTTCAAAAATACGTTTTGGCAAACGTTTTGGAAGTGTGTAAAAATCGCAATGAGGCGTTTTGGAACCTGCCTTGTAGTTATTTTTAAAACCTTTTCATGGCTTCAACCGCCTCTGAACACCACAACAAGATCTGTAGACAGTCTTATTTTTCAATTCAATTAACTTTATTTCAACAAAAAAGTGATGAGGACCACCAAAAGCATTTTAATGGCTTGACATAAAGCAGATATAAAACTAGCATACAATTGAAACCGAGAAAGAAATAGCGCTAATTACAAACGCACATTCTACACATATGAAATCAACAAATGTGTCGCGCGATACATACTACAATGCAAAATTCAGCAAATGCACTGTAATAAAAACACAATTTCTTCCTTTTTGCGGAAACAAGGAAAATGAAATAAAAAATCATAACAGTAAAAATTAGACATTGTAGATTTTGTTTAAACAAGACGGTAATCTAAAGCACAGCATTTGGTAAGTGTAATTAGTCCTTGCCTTTCGCATCTCCCAGAGTACGTAACTGCACGTATTTCGCTTCCTATCTCTGCGTTTTAAGTTCGAGGTAGTATTAATTGTGATAATATGTTTGTTAATACCTGCCGAATTGCTCATAAATATCAGGCATTGGAACCAATTTCCGAACATCCAGAATACTAATGATTGCGATTTTTGTATTCTATGTAGCCTGGTGATATTAGTAAGAGTCGTAGTACTGCGAACGCGATTGCAATAGTTAATTTCACTGAGAAGACAAGACTAGTATAGGAGAAGCTTGAGGCTTTTAGGGAGAAAATATCTTAACCTGCACAAAATTCTACTTACAAGGGATATTTTAGCAGCGTGTAAGTCTACATGCGTGTTACACGACATATGTCGTTCGAATAGAATCCTAAGACGTTTACCAGTATGCACAATCGGAACAATAGAATTATTGACTTGGAATGTTAAGTCTGTAGCGACGTTGTGATTTTTCGGTCTGACCAGAACACATGTCGTTTGTTTAGTATTTATACCAAGTCAATTTGCGGTAGACAAAGAGGACAATTTTACTAGTGCCTGATTTGTGATACCGATAGCCTCAGTGGAGCGAAGTGCTACGGATAGCTTGTGTGGTGCAGTAGCTAGAATAGTTCTGTCGTCCGTTTACATAATAAATTTGACAATATTATCAACAGTAACTAAGTCAATATATAAACACAACAGAACAGGGGCCCCAGGGTACTTCCTTGTGGCACTCACGCGTGAGCTGGAGTGAAATTCGACACGTATCTGTCTATGATGACTTGTTGTGGGTGGTGTTGAAGATATGATTGTATTAGTTTAAGAAAAACGGCACGGAAACCATAATGTGGATTTTTGCTGTCGCCGCGCGCCATACGCTGCGTGTGCGAGTGAAAGCGTGCGCGGGGGAGCCGGCAACCACAGCCTGATATCGTGCACGCGACAGTGGAAAGCGGCCGGAAGCGTGCGGTCTTCCTTCTCGCGCTAGGCACGGGGAGGAGGCGACGGAGTCGGGGGTGGGGGTGGGGGGGGGGGGGTGCGTTCTGTACCCGCGGCTGCTGCTCACGGAGCTGCCGCGCAGGCGCCGTATCTTCCAAGCGATCTGCGATGTGGCCGAAGTGAGCGCCCGCGAGCGCCTCATCTTCAACGCAATCTGCGATGGGGACAAAGTGCATTGGCCGAGTGCCGGTAGCATCGTATGCGCTGTGCTTTCGACGTTTAGTTCGCGTTGAAGCGAGCGCCAGCACGAAGGTCAATTTGATCGCTGCCGCTGAGCCGCTTTCTCACTCCAGCGCTTTGAAGGGCTTCCGCGGTCATCGAGCGAGGTATGTTCATGTTTACTTGTGTGCGCGTGACGGCCGTGCTTGTTAGTTTAATTAGTAAACGAATATGTAGAAGTTTATAGGGCCGATAAATCTACTATCCTTACTTCGTATAGCTGACTACTAATTTGCTATCACAATCGATGCTTCGCCTTTCGGGCGGAACTGCGGCTGTTTTGGAGACGAACCATCGAGCTCACCGTTATTGTGTTGAGTTTAAATTTATTTCCTGGGCACAACTTCGCACAATAAAGAGTTAGTTCAGTGAACTTCAATTGGGGACAACTAGTGCTTCTTCAGACAGTTTTAGAATAGCGTTTGTAACCAAACGTAAACCCATTACTTATGTAAAGAAATAGCGTCGTCCTCACTGTGCATGCTCCAAAGGTTATTCTGTTTCTGCGGTTTAGGTGCACTATGATAACGTACGTCATTTGTCGAGTTTAACGTTCGTAATGCTTACCGATGTTAAGGAATAGCGTTGTCGAACATGGCAGCCCCCATGGATCGCGCTTCAGCGTGAATTCTCGTGATAGATACGCTCTCGATCACTCGCGTTCATCGCCAGTAACTATCTCAAATATCTTTAGCTATGTTAAACTCAATTGAAACGTTAGTTATGAGCGCATAGTGCGTTCAATTTCTGACATCGTTCGGTGATTCCGACGGCCTTAGGCCTAACGAGACGCGCCCGCATAGCAACAGCAAGATAGTTGCTGTTTTACGGTCTTTTAACATCTTCCATACGTTTGCATTCCCGTACGTTATACTAAATGTATTGAAGGGATACCCAGCGTAACCACCCGCATAAGGCCTGGCGTTTACCATACGCAAGGCGAGAAAGGCTGCTACAAAGTTATGTAATGTCACAACGCGGCCGTATACTGTGCTACGCACGCGAGAACATTAACGTGTAAACATTCAGACCGAATATTTCTAACGATGAGAATCGACGTTAATTCGAACAGCATTCAAGCAATATACCATTTCGTCGTAATGCAGAAGATAGGTTTATTTATTCTATAGCGGTAATTTTACCGTATTTACTCGATTGTGACACGAATTTTTTTTTCATGACTTTCGTTGCTGGAACTCGACGCTCGCGTTATATTCGGGTAATGGGAAAAACTCGTGATTTTATTATAAATATTCTAAATTCCGCAGTTTTGATGGATACGTTGGCAACTTGCACATTTACGTCTCGATTCAATTCATTGCCAAGTCGACCGAAGTCAATACTTCTTTTTTGTTGGAATCGGCGCAATTTTCGACCGGTGTTACGGGCTGTGTTCCAGTACTTGCCTAAGACGGCAAAGTAGACGGCTAAGTGGGCAGCGGCCATCTTAAGTCTCGTTCCAATTCTCGCGAAGGCGTCAAAGTAGACAGCTTCGCGAAGACAGTATCCAAGTCAGAAACGGTGCAGGCTACTTTCCTGTCCAAACCTGATGGTGGATGAGCAGGTTGCTTGAAAAGCTGACACGAAGGTCGTTTGCGCACAAGAAAACGTAGACGTGCTTTCCTACGCCCTTAATTTAGGTCACATCGTGTTTTTCATAAGTTCCCAGGCGCAAGGACTTAAAGTACAGAATATAATGCGTGCTTTTCTCAACTTTTCCTTGTCGCCATGAGGTGGCGTTTCTTCGCAGACGCGTCTTCAATACGACATCCAGAGGGTTTGAAACGCGTTCCATTACATGGCCTCGAAGCTGTCTCGGCTGTCTTTAGGTGTCTACGTAAGACAGGCTCCAGTTCTGGCCAGAATTTGAACACACCCATTACCCTGGGTCCTTTCACGCTTCGACTGCGTTCATTCAGAACGTCATGGCGACTCACAGCGTTCAGTATTGCGGGCACTTCGAGAGACGAGTAACTCTGCCATGGCTCGGCGGCTCCACGTCAACGAAGACGATTCTCGGATGGTAGCACCTTCTTTGCAAATGGGGGGCTGGTCGGAAGCGCCTCGTAGTGGCCTGATACTGTCCCCGAATGAAATGTTTGGTGGTCTGAGAAGTACATAATCTTAAATGAGCTTGACCGCACAGATGACTTGATTCTCTGGCAAACACTTTCGCAAACAATTTCGCTTTGACGAAACTTTGCTTGTTTCGGCGCCGATCCCCTTGGAACTGTACGGCCGAGGGCGCTCTGGCACTGATAACGAGCTTGGCACAGCGCCAGAAACACTTATCGGCCACTCTTTTGGTGCAAAGTCATGCAAAATTTTGTGAAAGTGAAACTATCTCCGAAAGTGATCGCCCGAGCACACCGCCCAAGGAAAGTTCCGTCTCCCTCTCAGGCGACGGTGATAAGGGAAGAGAACTCGTTACCCAATTCATTCACTGAATAAAGGTAACATTTCTCTTTCCGTTCCTCTACGTTCGATTCCTGGTTTCTTTTTTTTTCTATCTCGAGGACTGAAAAGTCTAGCCTCGTGTTACACTCGTCGTCACGTTACACTCGAGTAAATTAGGTACTTTGCCTATCTGCGATGCACACGCTTTTCGGCAGCGGTATACTTTGCGTTGACACTCGCCCGCCAGGGCCAACTATGACTATGAAAGCACGACGGTGACTTCATGACGACTGCGCAGTGACGGCGATGCAATGGCGAAAAAGTAATAAATTTGTTGGAAGAACGAAAGCGGTATCGCGAACACGGTATGATGACAATAGCATCACGGGGACGAATTACAGTTATCGACATGACAACATGAAGAGGATTCAATGACGGCTAGTGCGTATACGAACGATGACGTGAAGACGACTGTACGATGACGACAGCGTGATAACATCGGTACAACCAGAATCGAATGGCCAAGCCAGATTGCAGGAAGCATCACTATGATTTCTATACGAGCGCACACGATTACTTGCCTTGAAGTTGAATTTCATCAAGTACTTTGCTCACCCCATAGATTTTCTGGACGTCATGAGGGCTCGCCACCTCGTATCAGGCAACACTCTTCTAGATCTGGGTAAAACTGGTTCACGAACTGACTTTCTTTAGTTAAATTGTTTTGTGATCATGTTAAACTTTTTAGAAACGATAGCGCCTCAGAAAGATACGTTTTCCTCCTTTTACAGCAACAAAGTTATTGTGCAAAGATGGAATTCCTGCTTAGTCTATAAAGCATATCAAATCACATTTTTGTCATTTAAAGCAAAGTAATTCATAATTGCGAAGACTTGGCAACGATTACACGCACATGACAATGTGCCAGCATGGCTAGAATGCAGGTGTGTTTTTAATTGGCACGATTGGTTAAACAGTTTACAGCCATAATAGCGTGTGCCATATTTGTTGTGTGTTTGTGTGCAGTAGTGTGCCATGATAGAGAACCAGTCAGACATGCCGCACACTCAAGCCAGACAAAAGGCTCGTGGCATTAAGTAGGTGCATGTTATGTGCACACTAATATGTGCTTTAGGAGGCACACAATGAGTGGAAAGAGAGAGCCAGTGCCTTCAGGTTGAAACTATTTGTTCAAACTTGACATACGTATTTTTTACTATTCCCTACCATCAGTGTTTCTGTTCGTGCGTCTGTCACGTCTCATATTTGTAATCAAAACACCACAACTCAAAGAAAACACACATAACTGTCGACCAAATTGCATAATATATAGTCTTAGTGTGCTCAGTGTCTGACAAAGGTTGCCAGGAACTTTGGCTCATTACAAGAGATATGTTTGCTGAAATCAACAGTACGGATTTTTCTTCAAAATATATTGGAACAGGAAAAATGGCCTGCTCAAGAAACAGCTCAAAATTAGTGTCCGAAGATTCATTTTAATGAAGGGTGTGAAAAGATTACTCACTGCCATGTGTCATCCACATTAGGCTTAAGTTACGGGTTGAGAATTGCCAAACTTCAGGGTCAGTATATGGCCTTCTGCAAGACGAAGAACCGTAAATGATGCTTCATAGAGAGAACGGGTGTTTTCCTGTCTTACAGATGGCGAGGGTCTCTAATCAAGTCGGTGAGATTGACCATGGTCTCGTTAATGTAATTGCGCACTTCCAGGAGGCATGGTGGACTCATGTTAGCAGTTGTATTATAATACCACATGGCTGTATTATTTGACCAAAGCTGCAAAAAATAGAAAACAGCAATTCTCTTATTATATAACTTAACCTTAGGTAAAGTATTCTTATAGTAAAATATTGAAATTCTCTTGTATTGTTATCCCTTGATCGCATTTATTTGTGGTAGCTGCCACATCAAATCTAGCACCGACTATAATGATGTCATGTCGTTATGTTGGCATATATATATATATATATATATATTCAAAATTTTCCAAAGCTTAACCGGTCTAGTAGTAAAAGGGGTGGGTCATTTTAAGGGTGAGATAGCTAAAAATGATATTGGCCGTGCTTGACGTTGAAATAATTCTGCAAAATTCGAAAGGTGTCAGAAAAGATTAGAGTAAGTTCAATACCTCAGTTGTGAAAGATTCAATAGGTTGGATATGGATATTTATAATACCTTCCCACCAACACATTTGTATGCTCTCTGCGTGTATTTGATGTTGAAATGCTCTTACCGCACCCTTAAATCACAGCATTTTTCCTTAGTATAAATGCATGCGCGTTACGTCCCCATTATATTTCTCAATGAGAGGACATTGTTTCACGCAAAACATGATAGTAATACAAAGTATTGTGTGACATGCACTATTAGAAGCTTATAGCCACATACCATAGTCAATAGGTTGGATCACTGAGTATTAAGTTTGTGAGGAGGTTGGCTTACTGGGTATCGAATGATGAGCACGCGAGCATAACCCATGGCTATGGCTTCACATTTATGATGGGAGCAGCAACATGCAGCAGAACTATCAGCACATTCATGTCCAGGGCTTCCGTTACTGTATATGCTCCCCTTGGGGAGCACAGTTTCGCGCATGACTGAAGGCGCCACTCGTGCCCCTATTCGCCAAATCTGGTCACATGCGTAAAGAGCATCCTTTTCAGGAAAAACCAAACTTTCTTTACGGCTGTGCCTGCACTGCCACCCGCCGGGCCACCAGTCGTCGCGAGCCTCTGTGCGCTGACGCCTGCCGCGCTACCACCTTCGAAAGCCTCTGTGGCCTCTGCCACGCCAGTGTTGAATGTGTCATGTTGGCGTGTTGTTTAGTGCAATTTGAATGGACATTCGTTTTGTTGGTCTACGGCGCAGCGTCAAGATTGCTACATGGCGCTTCTCGGCGCGGCTAATTTGCTACAATGACCGGGTGCTGCGCACCTTATTGCACAAACCGGCAAGAAAACGGGAAGGCATTCTTCTCAGTTTCATGTGGCAAGTCCGTCTCCGTTGTCCGTCGCCGCCTTAAGTGGCTGCTGCGTATGAGACGTCAGAAGCCGACATCGAGAGCAGCAATAGAGCACTCCTTGGATACGAAACATTCCTTTTGTTGACCCTTTTTGCGGCGATCCTATGGGCGCTGCCATACTTGATCACGTGGTGACAGGTCCATTGCTTGCTTAAACTGCCTCCGTTGCCTGAGTGTTTACAATGGATGTGTATGACGCTGGTGGGGCTTAGCAAACCACTGTTTTGGCAGATATCATAGGCGGTGACAGGGTGGACGACGCGAAGTTCTAGCCACAGCTTCAAAGAACATGCAAAAGCACTTTCATTACTGATTAAGGCTATGTCCGAACGGCGCGAGCTGTGTATATGGTGCTTGTTCTAAAATCGGGGATAAATTGCAAGCTATCCAAACTTTTTGTGTGTAAAGTTTTAGTGGGCACGGTTGATCGGCAGCCATGCAGTCGCTCATACACCCGATCTTGCTTTTTTTGCAGTTTATTGCGTCATTTGGCACGCGGCAACAACCAACGGATCCAGCAATTGTCAGCTGTTCATCGACACTGTTGCTGACGGCCCCGATCTTCAACAATGCGTCCTTATGTGTTCAGCCCTGCTTTAACGGCGGCATCCCTTCCACGTTCACCTGGTCGACAACACTGTTGGGGACTGCAGCGACACGGTAGGATATAAGGACCTTGGAATTCCTATGCCCCTTCAGAGGGCACGGTGGAGCGGCAGCCATGCAGTCGCTCATAAACCCGATCTTGCTTTTTGTGCAGGTTAGTAAACCTCCCTTTCTCTACTGTAAGTGGACTAGCAACGTCTGCCTACTGCTTCTACCGTGCCCAAGTGTGCTCCTTGAGTGTTTGTGCGAATGTGTATTTTTGTTACATAGCTATTACTATATTGCGGAGGCATTGATTCTATTAACAAAGAAATACTTGATGCTATCGCTAAACTTTCCGAAAATGTTGACCACCGTCACGTTGAAGTTACGGAAGTTCTTGATGACCTAAATACAAAACAGAAGGCATCAGTAGAAACCGTTGCTGACTTAACAGCAAGAGTATCTGCGGTTGAATGTTTCGTCAAATCATTCGACGGTTCTGCATTTCTCAGGGGTGCACCACGTCTAATGAATGAAGCTGTCAGAATAGAAGGCCAGGCAACAGTGTGCGGGGAGCCTACCATGTTAACGAAACGACCATGAAAGCACCAAGACGTAGACGGCTCTTTCATGACCTATATGGCCCGCATGTCACGACATTCATGTCATGAGTCCTCAGGAGTCTCTTTAGCTACACCTAAGAGACCTTAGGGCAAAAGCCTTAGTCATACTCATGACTACGACTTCTACCAGCATCCTTTGTGTTTCCTTCTATTAGTACCCACGTCCGAAACAAGTTCAGAGTTTTTAAGCGTCAATGATTCTTTTTTGCTGTCATTGACGTTTTTTTTTCTAAGTCATTCTCATGACTATGACTTCTACCACCATCCTTTAGTCTTTCCTTCACTTGTACCGACATCCGAACCCATTCCAGTGGTTTTTGAGTGTTAATGTTCTTTCGCGGAGCCATTGTCATTTTGCTGAGTCATGCTCATTACTAAGATTTGTACCATCATTCTTAAGCGTTTCCTTCACTTAGTGCCCATGTCCGAACCCATTCTAGTGGTTTTTGAGTGTCGCCGTCGGCGTGAGGTTCCGTATAAAGTCCAAGGGCTATAAATCGTTGCCGCGCGCCATACGTGCGAGTCAAAACGCGCGTGAGACGCGTGCTATCACGGAGAGCGAAGTCACGGCGGCGAGCAAAAGCGACTTCGGTCGCGCGAAAGACCGTGGGGGTATGGCAGGCAGGCAGGCAGGGAGGGAGGGATGGAGGGAGGGAGGAGGGGCGACGCTGTGCTGCGGCACCAAATGCGTACCTTGCAACTAGAGTGTACTAGAATATGGTCGAGTGGGACGAGCGGCTGGGGCGGCGCATGCTTTGCAGTGAGGCGCCCGACGTGGAAAAATACTGGGGCAGCGCTGCGGTAGAAGTGGATTGGGCCGCATCAAGGTCGCGCCGTTGGAAACTGCTGGCGATACTGCTCGACAGGGTCATTCGTCCTACTTCGCGCGCTGGTATTTGCGTTCAGACCGCTCAAAGGGGTTCATAATTGCATATGACATGTATTTATGCCTTAAGAATAAATTACTTTCTTTTGTTTATTTATTTTTTATTATTTTTAATACCGCTCGGTCATTGCGCGTGCATTGCGGCCGCAGTGTCGGCTTTCATTCTACTATGTTATTGCACGGTTCCCTTCGGAGAAAAAATATTTTTCTCGTTCTTCAAGCAGCATCTATATCTCGTGCGTATTGGTGCGCATAAAGTTTTTCATCAGTAGGTCCTGCGAAACGCAGAAGGAGAAACATATGCAAACTTCCTGGTTGCCGCTTCAAACAAATAAAACATAGCTGCCCCATCCGGCGTCTTGTCGTCAGATTTACTGGGAGTATTGTTATAGAAAATAAAAAAGCTGCAGCGCAACTTTTCATTCAAATTTCTGCCTTTCTCGCGTAACAGAATGCGGAGTAATTGGTACGGGGTCATTTATTGCAGTCGGACCTCGACCGCCGAAAACGGTTTTAGTTAATTAAATGAAATCAAAGGGGAATTTTATTAGAGAATAATATAAAAATGCGTACACAGATATTTGTTCCCATAGCCTAAAGCGGCCATTCTATATGCTAATCTTTGGCCGTAAGCCGTACGTGGATTTTTTTTTCCAGTCGATACTTCAAAAAGAAAATAAAGAAAAGAAAGCCTGCGCGGTAGCCTAATTAGTGACTATATAGTATAGTGGATACGGTCTTGAGCTCGCGGGTTCAATCCAGGTCGCGGAATTCGTTGGGAACGAAATGGAAAAAGACTCGTGTACTTCTATTTAGGAGCAGGTTAAAGAACCCCAGGTGGCAAAAACTATATAAACCGGGTGCCTTAATCATATCGTGGTTTTGCCACGTAACACCGAAGAATTTGCTTATATTAAAAAAAGATAAAAAAAAACAGGTGGCTGCGTTCTTCGGCTTATTTCTGGGGGTGTCAACAACATAAATTATTCTCGAGTCTGATGTCCGAGAAGAACATGTTACGCTTATCCTACATTTCATGCATAAATGTAATGCCGTTCCCAAATGTATGACCGCTTAACTCAGCAGCTTGTATATTATAAACGGCTGCTTTCAGTTATTCGGTGCACTATCATAACGACCATAATGAAACAATTAAAGGAATGGCATGTCTCACATACACGTAGAGATAAGTGCAGATCTATTGCGTTCGTTGAAGAAGATAAGTTTGGCACCACACGGGGCACTCAGTGTTAATGGGTTGAAAACATGGTGAGACTGTCCAAAAACCTTGTCTGAATCAAGTTAGCAGATTTACAGGCTGCCCTAAAACGGGGAGTTTATATTGATCGAGAGCTAGGAACTTGTTAAGCAGGACTTATTACCACCCGTCCGTTCATTCTCTCAAGAACTGCGCCTCCGCGCAACAGCCACGACTCTCCGCAGCACAATCATTCGGAATAACAGTCCTGACTTGCATGCAGTCGCTCACCTTTGAGATTTCAATAGTGCTGCTATGCGTTACATTCGAACGGCGTCGTACAGTATATCAATGACACTTGCGCGCGCACACACACACACACACACACACACACACACACACACGCACGCACATATATATATATATATATATATGAGATGGTTTGCCTGCTATGACTATTATTTCTGCGAATGCGAGTTTTATTTGCAGTATTCACAAGTAAATGTGTTTGTTACTGCAAACACGTGCGCTTATTCCTGTCGGGAGTTCTCACATTTTCAATTATTGCATTTAGAAGATTTGCTATTTTTTCTCTTACATAGATATCGTGAATATATATGCCTATGTCCCTTTGATTTAATTACCTAGAAACACATTGTTCATTGGCCACGCAGTTAATAAACCTGGTTTATTTCACTCTAATATTGTTTTCTTCAATCATTGTCCCTGATAAATATCCAGCAACAAGAAGCACGCGTAAAATGACACGGTATCAGTAATAAAATTTTCAACGTAGCCTTCATGGTGTGGAGATACCAGTTACTTTTAGAGGACAGAGAGAGAGAGAGATAAATGAGATGGGAAAGGCAGGGAGGTTAACCGGAAGGTAGGTATCCAGTTTGCTACCCTGCACTGGGGAAGGGGTAAGGGGAGACAGAAAGATAAAGAAAAATGCACACACATAGAAAGAGAGGGTGATCAGAAAAAAAAACACAAACACACGCACACACACAAAGGAACTCAGGAGTGTCGCAGTCGTTCAAGCAGGTCGCTTGTCCGGAGGAACCCCAGCAGTGCGCTCATCGCCTTCTGGTGTGAAGACCGTGTCAGCCGGCACTCTAAGATCGTCTGCTCAGAAAGCGGCCGGTCGTCGAGGCGCGCCAGCGTCGTCACGAGCGTCTGTCTCTGGGAGCTGTAGCGGGGACAATGACACAAGATATTTTCGATTGTTTCCTCGCTGTCGCAACTATTACAGGTAGCACTGTCAGCCATTCCGATGCGGCAAGCAAACGCATTCGTAAAAGATACTCCAAGCCATAGTCGGGAGAGAGCAGTTGTCTCGATTCGGGAAAGTCCAGATGGAATATGTAGTCGGAGGGATGGATCCAAGCGGTGCAGTCGAGTATACTGGAAACCTGGCGTGTTCCACATGGATCGAGTGGCATCACGCGCGAGTATACGAGGCTTAGCTGCTGCATTGGTTCTTGAAAGTAGAATGGGTTCCTTCACAGCATTTTCGTGAGCCCTCCTAGCAGCGTCATCGGCCTGTTCGTTGCCCATGATGCCGCAGTGGCCTGGGAGCCACTGAAAAGTAATGTCATGTCCTGTTTCTACTAGTTGGTGATATATCAGCCTTATTTCAAGCCCAAGTTGGTCTTGTGGTCCACGACGCAGAGCGGATAGCAGACACTGCAGGGCTGCCCTCGAATCAGTAAATATACTCCATTTTTGTGGTAAATCTTCATGAAGCATATGAAGGGCGCTGCGAAGTGCAGCAAGCTCCGCAGCAGTCGACATTGTCCGGTGAGAAGTTTTAGACTCATAGGTCACGGCTTTTTCGGGGAACATCACAGCTCCTGTAGATCCGTCAAGAGTTGTCGACCCATCAGTGTAAATGTGAAGGTGGTCCTTGTATGTCTCGTGCAGCATGAGTAGAGATAGCTGCTTGAGAGCTGGTGACGAGAGTCCTGCTTTCGTTTGAATCCCTGGTACCGAGAGTCGAACTTGTGGGCGAGCCAAACACCAAGGAGGTGATAGCAGCCTCTCAGCCGGCGTATAATCTTGAGGGAGGTAGTCACGGTACGTCAATATCACCTAGCAAAAGGAGGCATTGGGTTGGTCTTTCGGCAGCGTGGTGAGGTGACGGAAAGGGGCGCAGGCAATGTGCCTGATGTGTGCTCTCAGCACTTCCAATGTCATATGAGTTCGCGCTGGGTAATCGTGGGCTATTGCAATTGTTTCCGCTGTCGATTTGCATCGTGGCAATCCAAGACAAACCCTTAGTGCCTGCGCCTGAGCACTTTCTATTGTGCGGATGTTGCTTCTGCAGGTATTGCTCAGTACAGGTTAGCTGTACCTCAGATATCCGAGAAACAGCGCCCTGTAGAGTTGTAACATCGTGTGTACTGACGTTCCCCATGTTTTTTCTCCAATAAATTTAAAAATGTGTGAAATGGCCATTAGGCGTTTCTTCAGGTAGGCCACATGAGGACTCCAGCTGAGGTTTCGATCAATGATCACCCCTAAGATTGTATGCGTCCTGGCGTAACAGATGTCTTGCCCATTGATAGATATGGCGTTGGACGTCATTGGCTTCCGCGTAAACGCGACCAGCGCACATTTCTCAGGTGAAATCTGGAGGCCTTGTTCGCTAAGATACGCCGATATTGAAATCGCGGCTTTTTGAAGCCTCGCGCGCACCTGAGGACGTGTCACACCTGACGTCCACACGCAGATGTCATCGGCGTACATTGATATCTGGACAACACTTGGTATGCGTTCCACGAGACCGACGAGAACAAGGTTGAATAGTGTGGGGCTCAAGACGCCACCTTGGGGAACACAGCGGTATGTGTAGTGTTGTGAGGTCGGACCGTCATCGGTCTGCACAAAAAAAGGACCTCATGTGTAAATAGTTGCGGGTCCACCGGTAGACTCGGCCACCAAGGCCGACCGATTCAAGAGCGTCAAGTATGGCTTCATGAGCAACATTTTCATAAGCTCCTTTTACGTCGAGAAACATGACGACAGATAACCGTTTCAATCTCTTTTGATGCTGGACATAAGTGACCAGATCGAGGATATTATCAATAGAGCAATGGAGACGTCGAAAACCGGCCATAGCGTTTGGGTAAACTTTGTGGCGTTCCAGGTACCACTCCAATCTGGCAAGGATCATGCATTCCGTCACCTTCCCTACGCAACTTGCCAGTGCGATTGGGCGGTATGACGTGAGCTCTAGTGGTGACTTGCCATGCTTGAGGAGTGGCACCAGACGGCTTGTGTTCCATTCCTGAGGGACGTTTCCATCCAGCCAGGATTCATTGAATATATCCAGCAGCGCATTTCGTGCTCTCTCACCCAGGTGGCACAAGATGCGGTACGATATGCCATCTGGTCCGGGAGTCGACGACCGACTACAAAAAGCAAGAGCCGCATCAAGCTCCTCGGTGGTGAAAGGCAGGTCCATGCGTGAATCCCGTGGATGGGGTATGGTGCTATTAGTACCAAGGGCGCCTGTGTACGTTGATTGGCCTGCAATCTTCCTGCAAAAATCTTCTGCAACCTCAATGTTCTCTCGACGTTGGAAAAGCGCCAGGGCTTTGAATGGCACGCGTTGTTCGGGAAATGTACGTACACCTCGCACGGTTCTCCATATATGAGAAAGAGATTTTCGGGGGTCTAGGGATTGACAAAATTTTGCCCACCGTTGACACTCCAATTTGTGCATTCGACGCTGGATCTTCTTTTGCGTGCGTCTGGCCGTTCCTAGATCATGGATGGACTTTGTGCGTCGGTATCTTCGTTCAGCACGCCGACGAATCGCACGGAGTCGCTCCAATTCCACGTCGAATTTTGAGAACATGGAAGTGCATGTCAGTGTGCACATCGCATTCTGCGTTGCTTCTTTGATTGCTTGCTGAAGGCCAGAAGGGAGACCTTTTCAACAAGCTTCTTCCATGCTGGTTTCGAATGTAGACCAGTCAATACGCTGGATTGTGTTTGGCGAATGACAGCTGGCCAAACCTTTGATCTAAGGTAACTGGGGATATGATCACTTCCATGCGTCTCATTGTCTAAAAGCCACTTCACACGAGTAGCAAAGCGACGTGACACAAATGCTAAGTCTAAACAGCTACTCTATGGTGAGCCTTGTAGAAAGGTAGGGCTCCCATCATTAAGCAAGGACAGTTCATGGTCAGATGCAAATGAAGCCAGTCGTCGGCCGGTTGCGTTAATTTTGGAGCTACTCCAAATAGGATGGTGGGCGTTAAAATCTTATTAAAAGATGTCTTATTAAAAGATGTCCTTTAGGGGACAGTGGTAAAAACAGCAGTTCACCTGGCTAAAACTACATTTGGGACCGGCCGTCAAGAGTCATGGGCACACCGAAGCAACTAAAACATTTTAAAAAATGTAGTGCACAGAGGTTCTGCGAGAAAAACTGGGCGCCCCGCGCTCGCTAGCAGACGACGCGCTTGACAACGACAGCAATATTGAAGACGTCGCGTTGTATAATCCATGCCTCAAATATATATGTTTGGCAAAATGGTGTAAACATAAATTTGCAGTTGAAATAAAGCACTATTTTAAGAGCGTAGTACGCGCAATCGGCCTCGGCGCCCGCAGCGAAAGTACGTTGAATATGCCGCGGAGCGCGTCTCCACCCCAATCCAGTTCGCTCGCAGCACCCTCGCACTATTTTTCCACACGCGGCGCCTCAGCGGCAGAGCGCCGTTCGGCCCACTCGACCATTGTCTAGCACACTCTACTTGCAACCGGGCGCAAGAGGAACTGGTGACTCAGTCTCGCACGCGAAAGAGGGAAAACGGAAAGGCAGCGCGGGAGGGAGGGGCAGCTTCTACTCTTCCATAGTCCCTAATAGCTTTTTCTGCTCACGAAACTCCCGCCTCAGTTTAATATAGAGCCAGCGCCTGCCGCTAGGGGCGCCATATTAAAAGAAAGACCACTTAGCCGAGCGGCCGCCGTGGGCGGCGGCGGCATTTTTTCTTCTCTGGTCACGTTGCGGCCGAAAGCCCAGCTTCTTTTTGATTTTATTTACATTCTCTTTTGTCGTAGCAGTTACAGCATCCAAACTTGAACATCTGAGAGTGTTTTCTAACCGAAATCAAGGCACGTACAAAAACAAACAATCTCAAATACAGCTGGCGACTCCATGTCAGCAGACGACGCGGATAGAATTCTTACTGAGAAATCTGTTGTTAGTTGGCCCAACCGGCTTCGATTAAAAACTTTAAGCAACTTTTATGCGCTGTACATAAATACTACATTAGCGGCATGGCGTTGCCAGTAAACGCCAACCTGACTTCAAGGTCGAGTGCTGTTACCGAATTCCGATTGCACTCGAGCCGTTGAGGTGATGGTGACATATTCCAATCGCATGTTCTAGGACGTCAGAATTAGTTTCGAACAGGTACATCGGCAGATCCTAGCTGTGAATGAAACGCTTGCTTGAAGGAAAATATTCGCATTTTCATGTATCCCAGGCTTTGCTGGTTTTTGTGCGTATTATTCCAAATGTGCGACAAAGTATTCAAACCCGATGGTCGTTCCCAATACGAGGTCTCTTAGAAAAGTATCCGACCTTTGGTCGAAGAAAAAAAAAAGTGGCCTAGCTGCAGCGTTGGAAACCTAATTACCCTCAAAGTAGTCTCCTTGGGACTTCACACATTTCTCCCAGGGGTGCTGCCATTGTTTGAAGCATTCGCAAAAGGTCTCTTTCGGAATGGAGTTGAGCTCAGCTGTCGTTGCAGCCATAATCTCCTCTCTTGTATGAAATCGCGCTCCTTTCAAAGGCCTCTCGATTTTGGGATACAGCCAGAAGTCGCAGGGGGCCATATCAGGAGAGTAAGGAGCCTGTTAAACTACAAGAGTCTGGTTTTTCGCCAAAAAATCTGAGTGCCTTTTATCACATATGCCTACAACACCGCAAAGCATGAAACTACAGGCTACAGCCCTTTCTATCTTCTTTATGTTAGACCACCCCGCAACTTCCTTGACACCATTCTACCATTACTCCTCATGCGGACTCTTCTATTGCCCAGACTGTCTCCCGCGCTGAGGAAGCACGCCGCCTAGCTCAGCTCCGTACGTTGGCATCCCAGGACCACTCCAAGATCCGCTACGATTCACGACATAAGAATGTGTCGTACGACAAAGGGGACATTGTATGGCTTTGGACACCAGTTCGCAAGCGCGGCCTGTGCCAGAAGTTTCTGACTCGTTACACCGGGCCTTTCGTCATCACCGAGCGTCTCAGTGATGTAACCTACGCGATTGCTCGCCTCGTGTCCAATGGCTACCGGTCTAAGAAGACGCAGCTTGTTCACGTCGCTCGCCTGAAACGCTGTCATCCACGTGACTCCGAGTGGACGTAACAGTTACTCGCCCAGCGGGCTTCGTCTGTGAAGGGAGGAGTGTTACGCTTAAGCTACGGCAAGCACGGAAGAAGGGGAGAACGAAGTACGCTTGTTTTTGTAGCGGCTCGGTGTCGGCGCGGCCCCTTTTCATTAATTCATCTGTTAAATAAACGCACCCCCATCGTAACAATATCAATCTGCAACACGATCTAGATAGGGTATTTTAATGGTACAATCAATGCCTTATGCCAATACAACTAAATGTAAAAGCATGCGAGTTTCTCGCCATGTTAATACCCATTGTCCGCGTACTTACTCTCTCGATAATATTCCATTATCATCTGTTGACCGTGATAAATGCCTTGGTGGTAACATTTCTTCTTCTTTTTCGTGGGATGCGCATGTCGAACATGTAACTAACAACGCGAATCGCATGCTTGGCTATCTGCATCGAAAATTTTTGATGCACCATCGTCCCTGAAGTTAACACTTTACAAAACCTTGCTACGTTCTAAGTTAGAGTACGCATGCGCCATATGGGATCCTACTCAGACCACCCTCATTCAAACTCTTGAAACCATTCAGAATCGCGCAGCACGTTTCATCTTATCAAAATATTCACGTCATTCCAGTGTCACGTCTATGAAGAAAATTCTAAACTTGCCTGACCTTTCATTGCGTCGAAAATCATCTCGCCTTAATCTTTTTCACAAAATCTATTATTATAACAACGATTTGAAGGACATCCTGTTTCACCCGCCTCATTATATCTCTTCAAGGACCGATCATCGCTTCAAGGTTGGTCTGCCATCTTGTCGCACAAAATTGTGTGATGACTCTTTTGTTCCTAGAACAAGGGTCGCATAGAACCACCTCCCCTCCACAATCGCAAGCATAGCTGATAACCTCGTGTTCAAGGTCACTTTAAAAAATGCCTTGTAATATTTTGTTAGTAGCACGTATTGGCATTTTTGCCCACTCCTTTCTGTAGTGCCTTTTGACACTGAAAGTATTTTCAATAAATAAATAAATAAATAAATAAATAAATAAATAAATAAATAAATAAATAAATAAATAATTAAATAAACTGCTCTTCGTTGTTTATTTAGGAAATATTTTGAAGCAGCGACGTGTCACGTTTCTGATGACTAAAGTTCCTCGGTGCTGTCACAATCTGATTTGTTCTGCCTAATCGCTGGCGGGTGTGCTCAGTTCCGTTAGATTTGTTCTTGCTGCGCACAAGGCTTTAAACGTAGCTGTTCTGTACATTGAAATAGCTTGTAGCAAAGACGTATTATCAGTAGCAACTCACTTGTTGGCCGTCACGAAACATTCAGCTTTGACCATTCATGCGCTATCGGTGTAGTACCGTCATGTATTGTGCGTATGCAGTGCGCATATATTCAAATGTGTGCCCATTCACTTATTTTTGACACGTTGGCGAAAAAGTGGGCGTAAGCTTCCGTGCAAGTTGGGGTAGATGTTTATACGTGACGAAACCTTTTTATGGCAGGAAGCGGCGCTACTCATTTTATCATTGTTTAATGAGCGCTGCTCACTCTCGCCGATGTACCGGGGCTGAAGCCCTTCCATTGAAAATTAGTGATACAACGTGAAGATTAGGAAACCAGTACGGACAGTTGCAGCAGCGGTCCACGAACTTGGCCACACATACTCATTACATTCCTTAATATGCCAGTCAGTATTTTTGCAACCAACTAGTTCACACGTCTTCAATCCGCATGAATCAATCCAGCATGATAGGAGCCCAGTGGGTCAGCGAAAACTCTATTGCATTTCCGACAGCTGGTCGCACAGAAGCAAGGCAGAAGCGATAATGGTTTCGTATTCGTGCGCGGTCGCCGAGATGACGTTGGGCGCGCCTCTGAAAACGCCATCTCCTATCTCTAGAACAAACTTCTTCGCGAAAAGGGTCAACAGCGACCGGGCTTCAAGCACCAGAATTTTGTAATTGGGCGTTTTGTCTAATTACATTGCCAGTTTTACTAGTGAAAGTGAAGAACAAGGCAGCGCCTAATCTGTGTATTGACACAAATCCGAGTATTGGACATTGTTGTTAACAACCAGCGTTCTCTCTAACCCGCTGTTTTATGTATTTTTGGATCACAAATAAACTGTCTCTTTTGTCAAACATGTGGCCGCAAAAAAGAAAGTCACACGCGAACCAAAGTGATCGTCGCACGTCGAAATTTGTACTGCACGTCGAGTGCGTCGACTATTCAACATGACTGGTTATTTATTCTAGCCTGACAGAAAGTTCCTCAATGCACAGACGTGCTTCCGTCACGCACGAAATCTGATCTTAGAGAGTAAGTATAAATCTCACTAGCAATATGTTTTCGATGAGAATATGCGATAACATTTACGTCATGTATGGCTCCTCTCGCGCTATGTAGCAGCTGGTTAGCCGGTGAAAGAACTAAGCCGTAAAGTGATACAGATGTGTGCGTGTGAAAAAAATATACATATATATAGTAAAGGAACAGACACAGAGACAGCACCCGTTCCTGGGCCGGCTGTTCTATATTCCGCTTCGTCCTCCTCATCTCCTCTTTCGCCCCCTAGCGCCCGGTGTGCGAGCGCCCGCGGCAAGGTTCACTTCGTCTTTACACTCGGCCACGCTGCAAGTTTCCGGCGTGCCTGGAATCACGCAACCCGTCCAAGCATTGAAGCCATCTGTGAGCCGTCCAGCGCGCAACCAGCTTCTCTGGCGGGCGGCATTGAGTGTTGCGTGCTGTTCGCAGGTCTCGCCGTCTACCATCCCGCCGCTCAGCGCTGTCCGTCTTAGCCGACGCCGAGGAGATTCCCTCAAAGGGTGCTTCGTTGATCACTGCGAGTGGTGCGACTACTACAAGTCTTCCCCGCCTTCCCTCAGGTTCCCGAGGACTATCACAAGAAGAGTTGGAGAGGCTGTCCAAGGATGGTGATGCTTTGAATTACCGGAGGGAACAGTCTGAGCCATTCTGAAGCGGCGCTTCGTTGCGGTGGCCACTATGACTTGGGCGCCGCACTGACTCCGAAGGGAGCACTCCGACACCTGCGTTGATGCTAGGCTTAACGGCGACAGCGCCGACAGGGGCAGCAGGGGGGGTCCTTGGAAATAGGCGACTGTGGTAATGGATGACTCTGGCCAATTGCCGCCGACTACCGCCCGAACGCAAAACCATGATCTCCTGTAGCAGAAATCGGAACTGACGGACTGCCACCACAACTGCCGCTGCAAACACGAGGTGTTGGGGTTGGTTGCAGCTGAACACTAGAAGACACCGATGTGCTGCCACTGCTCCCCTGATGCGGTGGTTGCCTCGGGCAACAGGCATCCCGCAGTGAAGGCTGCCCCGTGATGCCTCCCCTGCGACCCGGTACAAGTAAAGCTTATGAAGACGAGGAGGACGACAGCACCAGGCAGAGGGGGCCTGCACGCGGCTGCTGCTGCAGCCATTGTAGGATGACCACAGGACTCTGGGCCCTTCGGTCCAAGCCCTGGTCGGGATCTCGCCGCTTGAAACCTAAGTCTAACGCTGTCTCGTACATGTGCCGCTGGCGGGCCATCTCGTTAGTGGAAGGCGCCCCCTTTGGGGCAGGGGTGGCGTGCGTCGGAGTCGGGCTTTTGTTGCGCTGCTCCTCAGCGTTCAGCAGTCGCAGATCCACGGCGGATGGGTCCATGTCCCTGGGGTCGCAGTACTGCACATTTCCGGCGTCGCCACCGCATGCCTGTACTTCCGACGCCGCTGCGGATGCAGCTTCATCCACTGTATTGTAGGCCTTGCTGCCGGGTTCGCCATGAATGGCAGAGGACGCCGACATGGAGTTCAAAGCGGAGGCCTGTGACTAATGCAGTGTTGGCTGAGGGCTGGACTCGCTGCCTCTGTTGCTGAACCGTTGGTTCTCAGTCAGATCTTCGATGATGACGAGCCGCAGCTGATGCTCGGGAATGTAGGGGCAGCGCAGGCATGAAGAAGCGGGTGATTACTAGGTAGTCCTATCGGAAGCGGGATACTGGTTGAAGCGGTGGTCACCATGCGCTTCCCATCTTCAGAGGTGAAGCAGACGGCGACCCCCGGTGAGGCGGCGTCTGCGGCGAGGCAGCCTGCGGACCGCTCTGTCGACGCGTTGCTGGCATACCTGCCCCAGCATCGAAGCAGTGCTCGCCGGAGCACCGTGCGCAGAACTTCGCTGGTTGGACTCACCGCAGGCTGAAGCTGGCCGAATACAGATATTAGAGCTGCACTCCATTCAGGCCGGGACCGCTGTTTGATACCTTCGTAGTTTTTCCATGCCTTGGCGGCACCTCGAAGTCGCCCCACTGCAACCAGCCATATTGTGATGTCGGGCCAGGCATGGCATGCGCCAAGTGCGTTGGCTGCTTGCACCTACAGAATGGGGTCATTCTGAAATCCATGGAACTCCGGTAGTTCCAAGGCACCAGGTGATGAAAAGACTGCTAGAGGAAAACCGGAAGTGGCTGAAACGATGTAGTGCAGCTGCTGTGACAGCAGCGAAAGGGATCACATGACGTCGGTTAAGCTGCCGGTTGAGCCACCGTTGAGCCAGGGGCGGAATCCGCGCACCCTGAGGCGGCGGCAGCGGCCGCACTACTCGGGCCAGTCGGACCAGTGGCCAAGGCAGCGTGAACGGCATCCATTGAGCCAGAGCTGGTGGTGGCCGCGGTACTCACTGTAGCCGTAAGAACTACATCCTTTGTTGGCTTAGTTGTCGATGATCTCGTGGGGCAGAGATCCAGGGCATGTTAAGCGTGGACGGCGTTCCCTAGCCGCAGGAGGCACCCAGGACGGCGAGAATCCATGTCTAAGGCAGCGAGGACGTCATTCCTTGGCGGCTCTGAGATAGGGGTAGTCCCAGGTATGGCATCCATGACAAGAGAAGCATTGACGGCGTTCCCTCGCCGGACGGACCCAGGGCGGCGAGATGCAGGAGGACGTCAGGCCTCCGCAGTACGGTACTTAAGGCTGGAGCGATTTAAAGCTGGGCTTTCTTCAACTCTGTTATTGTAAAGGAACAGACACAGAGACAGCACCCGTTCCTAGGCCGGCTGTTATGGTATGGTATGGTATTTCTTATATGATGGCGCATACCCACTGCGAGGGATTGGCCAAGATTTGGATGAAATTAGGCAACTTTTGTTATTACTAAAATTGGTAAAGCTAACTGGAGAAAATGACCAAAAATATGTCCTTAAGAATTCAAGAAAATCTGTTTGAAGCACTTATAAAATCCTCCACGGCTGAGCAAATATCCCTGTGGCACTTTGCAAGAGAGGAGGCTCCTAAAGAAAGGATATTTAGAGTAGAAAATCTTAAACCAAGCTGTGTATATCTTGATTCCAGAATATGTTTCCTTAAAGAAGAAAAACAGCACCAGAATATGAAAAAAAAATGATCTATTGTTTCATCGTCTCCACAGAATGGGCCAAGAGGGGAGGACACCAGACCAGCCCTGTGACGATAGAAGTTTAATATTGGTACTCGACAACCTAATCGGGTAAAGATGCCTTCAGTTTTTCTGGTCTGAAAGAACTTTTTTAGCCAAGGGAACAGGAGGTGTCGATATTTTGAGAAATTAGCTACGGCTCGGTTCAAAAAGTCTTGAATAATTGAATATCTCCTGCTCATGACTACTAGATTCAGGAGATATTCAATTATTGTAGGAAGTAATGGTAATACAGGGCCACTGAGGGCCGCTCTTGCGAGACTGTCAGCCATTTAGCTCATGACTAATACCTTATGTCCATGCACTCAAAGCAATCTAATTAAATTTATGTGGGCTAGCACTAGAAAATGAAATGTACTTAAAAGGTTAGTGACACTATTTGCTGTGAGCGAGGAACATAAAGATAAAGAATCTGTTAATATTACTGCCACCGATATTGATGAATTTAGTTTGCGTAGGGCTAGAACTCCAGCTAGAAATTCGGCAAGAAATACGGAAAAGTCCAGAATCCTGATTACGAATGAACAATCAAGAGCCGGAGAGAAAATGCCAATTCCAGATTTTTCTTCACACTCTGATGCGTCTGTCGCAATGACCGTACTGATAGATAAAATCAATAAATGGCCTTGTAATAGGCCATTTATTATAATATAAGACATTTTTGCGCTGTTTGGGTAGGTGTCATGATATATGATTTTTAGGTTCTCTCACACATCACAAATAGGCGGCACCTCCGCTGCAGATATCTACATTTGAGCGATTGATCAATGTTTGTACGAAGACCACCTGTGGTGCATGAAAACGAGGCCAGTGTACTCCGAAGAATAGTGCAGGCTGGGAAATGAATATGTATTCTAATCTTGTAACAGGGGATTCATACAATTTTAAGACTGTTTGCACCGTCAGTAAACGAAATCTACACAATATTGAAGGCAACCTGACTTCTTGGTGTAGCATGTTATTGGCAACACATTTCGGTAATCCTCAACATAGTCGTAGGGCTTTCTGCTCAAGCAGAGCAAGGGGACGTAATTTGTTAGCTGGCGCACCAGAAAATAATACACATCCAAATTCTAAAATGGGCCGCACATACATTTTATATAAAATTAAAAGTGGATCTCCCCGCATTCCGAACAGACTGTTCCACAGCTTTCGTAGCATACCAACTGTTCTCACTCCTTTTTTTTAACTATATGGTCAATGTGGCCGAGACAGCTGAGGGAACCGTCATATACAACACCTAAATATTTCACCGACTCCACTTGAGGTATAGTTGCGAGGCGATAGGATAGCAATATGTTAACGGGATTGTTAAGAGGCAAAACCAATATCGAGCATTTGGTAACGTTAAGTGAAAGGCGAATTTTGTTTAACCAGGTTTCTATGGCGTGCCGGTAGTTCTGTAGTCGATAATGTAGAGAGTGGGTATCACTGTCTGATGCGAAGAAAGAATGTCATCTGTGTATACGTATGTTTGTACATCTTCATGAAGAGGAATGGAACACATCAGAATGTTAAATAGTAATGCTGAAGTGACAGATCCTTGAGGAACACGACTTGATTGATTATATATACTCGAGGAAAATCCTCTTAGAGAGCAATAAAGAGTTCTTTGATTTAAAAATTCATCAATCCAGTTTGAAAAATAATTTGGAATCTCTAGATTGCGCAATATATCTCATACAATAAAGTGAGCTATGCTGTCGCAGGATTTCGAAATGTCTAATGTCACAAGAGCACCTATTTGTCTCGGTTGCCGTGCTAATTTTATTCTACTTTCTAAGTCCACGTGAGCATGCTAAAGGGAACATGATGGTCAGAATACAATTTCCCAGGGGCTAAGCAAGTATTTCTTTTGTATAAATTTAATCATACTGGCATATAAAATTCTTTGAGATAATTTAACCTAATTGGAAGTTAGCGCAAATGGCCTGATGTTATCTATTGTATATCCTTCCCCATGATTTTTAAGAAGTGGGGTCACTTTAGCGATTTTCCACGCAGACGGAATTCATGAAAACTTATTTGAGTAATTTACATTAGCTAAAAGGTAATCAGAAGCTTCCTTAAATAAAATTCTGATAACAGCAGATGTTACCCCATCCACGCCGGGAGCTGAATCTGGAAGCCGCTCCACAATTTCAGCCAATTTCAACATAGGGATTTCTGTAAAGTCATCTGATGCTCTTCGTAAGCGAGAACAACTTGGCAATACGGAAGAGAATCTAATTTATAATCCCTTCGCGATTTTTTATAGTGATTGTTTTATTTCATCGCTACTTAAGATTATAGAGTCAATATTATTTTGATGCGGAAGAACTTTTCTACGGCGGAGAAAACGGAACAATGCACGCTTATTTTTATTGTTAGGCAAGAAATCAAAATGCTAACAGTCAAATTCATCTTTGGCTTTAGAAACTGTATATTTAAAGACAGCTCGAAAAACGTTATAGTCACTCCAATTTTGGGGACTCTGGTTATGTAATAATGTTTTGCAATCAGATTTTCTATTTCTGTAGTCTCGAGTGCATTCTTCATTCCACCAAGGGCTGTAAGAATTTCTTTTATTCAACCTAATCTCAAATTGAGCTTTTTTTCTAGAGCTTTCCAAGGCGGAACAAAAAATCGTGGTTTTTTGTTCTGTAGGCAGTGTGTTCTGTTGCTCCGCAGTCTATCCAACAAGTCTTCGACACGTGGCAGTGAGTAGACGTCCTTTTTATTTACGGTGTTGAGCTTCTGGTAGTAGACGCAGATGCGTAGCGTTCCATCTTTCTTTTTGACAAGAACGACCAGAGATGACCAAGAGCTGCTGGAGCATTCGATAACGCCGTCTTCAAGCTTCTCTCTTACTTGCGAACTAATCGCTTCGCCTTTTGTCGGCACGCAGTATAGCTGCTGACGCATCCGGCGTGCGTCGTCGCATGGGATGATCCTGCCGCCGCTTCACCTTCGCGCATTCCATCGGACATCATGTCGACCAAGACACTGACTCGTGGAGGAAACACTTTCGACAGAAACACGAAGGGCGTCGTCAAGTAGCTGCTCGTCGTACCCGTCGATTGCTTGGTCTGGCGTACCTTCGATGAACTTACGAAACATGCCTTGATTTCCAGGAAGAGTTCACACAGAGCTTCCATGATGTCTTGCAATAACTCTGTATTAATATCGATACAGAGTGGCTATGGTGTTGGGCTGCTGAGCATGAGGTCGTGGGATCGAATCCCGGCCACGACGGCCGCATTTCAACGGGGGCGAAATGCGAAAACACCCGTCTACTTAGATTTAGGTGCACATGAAAGAACCCCAGGGGGTCCAAGTTTGCGGAGTCCCCCACTACGGCGTGCCTCATAATTAAATCGTGCTTTTGGACGTACAACCCCATTATTTAATTTATTAATGTCGAGGTTGCCCAGTGACTTGTCAGCCTTACCAATTGCTTCAGAGGAAAAACATGCAGTCAATTTTTCTATTTCGTCGGCCAGCACTATAGAAGTACTGTCGAAAAGGTGTCGATGCTCGCTGCGGAAGTTGGTGACAAGCAACTGAGGTCGGCCAGCACGAAGCGGTAGCACACTCCTAGCCGCATTAATACGTGGCGTCAGTAGATGCGATAAGTTACTTTCTGTGACCGCTTCATCTTCGCGCATTCCATCGGACATCATGTCGACCAAGACACTGACTCATGGAGGAAGCGCAACACTTTCGACGGAAACACGAAGGGCGTCGTCAAGTAGCTGCTCGTCGTACCCGTCGATTGGCAGTTCGGCTGAGTAAGTAACTACGTCTCCCTGTAGGTCAATAAGAGCACCGGATTCCTGCAGAAAGTCAACCCTGAGAATGACATCATGAGAGTATTGGCGTACGACAAAGCAGCTCGATGCGAATGAGCAACCTAGAATCCGAACTCTAGTCGTGCAGGTTCCCAGTGGAGTAACGGCGTGACTACCAGCCGTCCGAATCTGCGAGCTATGCCAAGGGGTAATTCCTTTGTTTAGAAGCTCCGGTGGTTAGCACGTGCCACTCATTCATCTTGTCCTTGCCTGCCTCTTTGCATTGTGCCCTCTACTGCAATATTAACTACTAACTTACTAAAGGGTGGCAATGTTCTGCGGCTTGAACGCGGCCCTATAATGTCTTATTAGCTCTCCGTCGCGGGATCTGTGAACAACTCGAGTAGGAGATTCGATGACGCGGAAAGGCTATCGCATTAAGTGAGCGTCTTCGACATACAGCAGCCAACTGTTACTACGTCTCGATATCCGCAACGGTCTTTCCCTTCTCTTCCACTTTCCCTCCCTTCCCCCTTGCCTTACCGCATTTTACTCGACCGGGCTCAACCCTGGTTAGTCTCCCTCACATTCCTTTATCCTTTTCTCATTCTCGTTTCGCGATGGTAGAGCGGTACATTCCAAATGGCACATACCGGGTTAGCAAGTTGGCGTCAAAGATATTTATTGAAGAGCGGTACACACCCGCTGGCACATAGTCGGTGACCCAAGCTGGCAACCAATACGTTCATTGTAGACCAAAGAATGAGTAGCGCATACACAGTTTTCGAAGTTAGCATCGAAGACTTTCTTGGAAGAGCGGTACCTACCCAGTCCCACGTCTACAGGGTCCCATGCCAACCTAAAATACGTTCGTTGAAGAGCGACACATGTGTACATATTGCCAGATACTCAGAGACCACAAGTTGATCCGATGGTTGTTTTGTAACCTTGTTACCTTAACCCTGAATTAGATAATGGTTACGTTAGATAATGACGCCTCTGTTCCTCGTTCTGGGAAGCCAGCAAGATAGCTTGATTGCATCCGAGAAATGTGTATTCACTCACCATGTCACCACTGACTACCCATTTGCCCAGGAAAGCGTGAAAATGGTTAGATAGAAATATAAAAACATAGATAGCCCGGGGAAAGTGCCGCGAAGCACCCAAACAATGCGACCGCAAGAAACTTGTTAACCACAGTTACTCACTTCTGTATTATAAGAACAAATTGTTCTAGTGCTTGGTATTGAACTGGCTCCTGACATGAATTGTTCGCAAAACAGTGCCTAACCTAAATTATTTCTTACCACTTTTCTGGAGGTCGTTGATGTTCTTGTATAAGTAATCTCCAGTACACAAAAGCTTTGCTCGCCAATTAGCCTGTAATGCGAGTCTTGCGCAGAGCACTTCTCAAAACGACAAAAACAATGCGCATAAGGCAATACTGTGTTTTCAGACCTTTTACCAAGAAAAATATTACCTGGTAGAAGGTATTTGTAGCACCAGTGTCAGCAGACTCAGCTGTGTTCGTATCTTCAGATCCATTACATAGTTCTGCAGCAGTAATTAGCGCCAACGCAACTATAGCAAATCTGAGCACACGAGCCATTACTGCCGTCAAGCGAAGTAATGTTCTGCAGCGAACCCCACAGGCAGAGTCTCTTATATTCGATGTAATTTGTAAATTTTTCAGCAATGTTTTTTTCTGTCTTTATAAATCACCCTATTTGTATTTTCATAGCTGTCATGTGCTGTTTCGTTGAAGGTCGACGCGTGAACAGGAGTGTATTGACGTGTTCGATCGTACTCCATCAAGGCGCAGGGGCTGATACTTCCTTGCGCTTGAAATATGTGGCGAATAATAAAGTATTGAACAAAAAATCAAAAAGCTTTCTGCCCTAATAAACAATTCACAGCTTCCTTTGAAAGCCTGAAGCATTCACAACGATATCAACGTATTAAAGACTTTATACAAACTATGGTTGGCACAATAAAGGACAATTTAAATTCCAACAATGATTTACTAAGTGAATACTTGTGGCGTCAAACAACCTTGAGCAATAATTAAGTCATAAAACCAGAAATCTCAAGCAAACTTTCCATGCTGCTTCTTGGCGATTTGCCAACGGCCTACCTCGGTAAATCAGCCGATCAAGTGTGCTCTATCTCGGCGTTCTCGGTAACTATGACGAGAGTACAAAATATGGTATCATGGGCCACACTTCTCAACTTAACATTCCTTATTCCCGTAACACGAGATAGGCTTTGTGTAGCCAATAAGGAGTCGGTTTTACTTCTCGGTGATGTCGCTATCACTATTGTTTGTCTTTCTCCTCCCGAAACTGGTGCTGGTTATCGCGAAACGTATACAGGGTATTTCAGCGAACACTTTCAAAATTATTAAAGGTTGCCGATGGAAGATAGCCTACTTCTAGTTAAGGAGCTGGTCTACTCGAAGAGGCTGATATTACTTGCACAAAAATTGAAATGCATAATCGACTAATTAACAAATATTCACTAATTAAATTTTTACCTAATTAACTGATGGCCCATATTGCAGTTTACAAATTCTATTCGTGGAGTTGGCAAGGCAGTTAACTTTGTGCTTCAATGCATAAAGCGACATTTTTCTAAGAAACTAACTGGAACGCCAATGCATTTCTCCGCAAACTTCGGAAATTAGCTTGAAACTGGTGCATCTCGAGAATTCCTTCCAAGTGGATCCGCCTTGCGAACTCCACGGCTACAATTTGTAAATTACAATATGGGCCATAAAATAAATAGTTAAAAACTTAATTAGTCAATTTTTGTTAATTAGTCGATTATGCATTTCAATTTCTTGTGCAAGTAATGTCCGCCTCTTCTAGTAGAGCAGCTCATGAACTATAATTGTACTATCTGCCGCAGGGAACCTTTATGAATTTTGCAAAGCGTTCGCTGAAACACCCTATATATATGTACGCCACGCTCCGGCTTCCTGCTTCCAGTTCCGTTTTCGGTTCCACTTCCGGTTGCGTTTCCGGTTCCAGTTCCGGAAGTCGGAACCGGAAGGCAGCTTCCGGCTTACGGACAACGCTTCCCCCGGCCGGTGCTTCGCCCCCTCATCATCATTCACTTCATGGATATGCGGTGTTCTTTTTTTTTTCACGCACTTGATGTTCTTGCCGCAAGGGATCAGTGAAGAGCAGCTGTTATATGCGAGCATTTGTGACGTTCAGGTTATATATTTCAGCGCAATACGCTGATACTGGCTCTCCCGTCTGCACCACTAAATGATTTGATGCCGTGCTCACCACAGGATAATCTTTAATGAGTAGCTCGCAATGCGACTGCGAGCATTCAAAAACGTTATATGTCAGTTCTCACAGGCTGACGAAGATACAAAGTTACTCATGAAGACTATCATCATCATCACTATCGTAATCATCAGCCTATTTATGTCCACTGCAGGACGAAGGCTTCTCCGTGTGGTCTCCAATTACCCCTGTCTTGTGTTATATTTTATATACGATATTTTACATTTTAGTATAATGTGGGGCTTTGGAGACGAACTAGGCAGGCAAATTTTCAAACGTCTGTGTCAATTAGGGCTGAATGAAAATTCCTCATAACTCGTTTTCGGCCAATGTGAAATTATAATATGAGAGGTATAACATTTTTCATTTTCCGTGGAAGCCCCATAACCGGCAGACATGTTATATACTTCAAGTGCATCGGGGATAACTCTATTTATTACTGCTACGATAACGCTTGAATTGTCCAGGGTAATTACTGCATTTAAAATATTTGCTGAATGTTCATGTTCTTCACAATTTTATATCCGATGCACAATATCCAGCTGCTGATCTTCGGTGTCCTAGGTGAACTTTTTCAAGGCACAATGTTTATATATCCTTGAAGCGGGTAGGAAGTTGCTCGAGCGGACAGTGAGCGTTTCATCTCTGCAGCTTCATTACAGGATTTGTAGAAAAGTAGTCATTCAACAGTTTCACAGTTCCAGACTGTGATGTTGCCGTAATTTTCTTCAATACTGTGCATTATTTTGGAAGTCATGGCCCTATCTTCGACATGTTGTTTCAAAAGTACACAAACTTTGACTTTTTAGGTTATCAGCATGTGCTGGGGCACCTATATAGTATGCCTCTTCCACTCAGATATAACCGTGCAAACCAATTTCCTAGCTGATAACCACTGTCTCAGGTATCGACAAGGGTTAGTTAAGGCAGCATGGCAGCCGCAGCGTTTCAATAAATGTTTATTGAATATCGCCATTGTCTCGTGGTCCTTCTTATCTATGGATACTTATCTACCACATAGACATTTGAGAAAATGGCGGTATAAAAACACGCCAAAGAGTTCGCTTGTAACTTCCACGCGATGCAAAAGCTACGCGGGGAAATAGAAAAAAATGACGCGTAAGGGTTAGGCTGATGACATCAATGTGCCTTACGTATCATCTTCACCCTGTGTTTTTTGCTGCGCCTCGTGAAATATCATCTGTGAGCAATAGCATACAGACCACGGAAGCGTGTGTCAGACTGCAAGGCCACGTCTTCAGACGGCGCGGTACCTGCTGTCGAGAATGACGCCAAAGCGGCAGTGCGCATGCGCGCACCATACCTGCCGGCAGGTCATGTTGGTTTCTCTAGCGAAGGTTATGCCGGTCGTAGATTAACGTCAACGGGGTGCCGCTTCTTCTGTTTCGTGACATCCTCGCCCCCTGCTTCGCTGATTAGCTTAAACGTTTATAGAAGGTCACTATATTATCGTGCTCTTTTTTTTATCTGAATATTGATGTAGGAGATTGTTTGCGTGAGAAGCTGGCGGGAAGAAATACACGCACGAAGGGTTCGCTTGTATTTTCCACACGATGCAAATACTACGTGGGTAGATAGGAAAATATCGCACTAACATTACGATGATGTCATTCGTGTACCGAAAATGTCACGTTCTAACTCTGCCATGACGGACAAAGCTCTCAAACCTCTCGATATTGAATAAAATATCAAAACCCCTTTCTTAAAGAAAGATAGTTGCACGCGAAGCTTTCCCCCAGGCAAACTGAATGAAAGTACAAAGGCAATTAACGACCACGCAACGAACCTAAGAATTGCTGAGCCACCTGATGCAATGCATCTCTCATTAAATTGCTTGTATATGATAGCATTTTTAACGTTGAAGTTGGATGAAGACACATTTCGTTAAGTTGCATAGCGTTTATTGTAGGTGAGATAGCCGTTGATTACACGCACGCACGCACACACACATTCATCGACGACTCCACACTTAGAAGAGCTATGAATTGGGCTAGTTGGTGTGCATTCATTTTTTCTTGCGCTAAGTATAGTAAGACGCCACAGGGATGAAACAGACACTGGAAATTAAACGGACACGATGTGTCCGCTATTGCGCTCCCGTGTGTCACATCGTGTCCGCTTCATTTCCAGTGTCTGTTTCATCCCTGTGGCGTCTTACTATACACAGCGCAAGAAAAAATGACTCCACACTTGCACAGTATTGCCTTGTGATTGCCGTCATAGACGGTCAGAGGCTCTGCTGTTGCCGATACACGGGTTTGGCCTTATGGGCGCGATCACGCTCGCGCTTACGTTCGCGTACAGCATCCTCATCTGCCGTGCGCTGCACACGCGGTCTATCCATGGTGAGGGCCCGGAATGCATTGCGTGACTCGCGTAATGCAGTGATATATACAGTTAATTGTCGGAGTCATTACTCACAGGGGACCCTGATCATGAGAAAGAAATTTACAGAAGAATAAAATTAGGTTGGAGTGCATACGGCAGGCATTGCCAAATCCTGACTGGGAGCTTACCACTGTCGTTGAAAAGAAAAGTGTACAATCATTGCATTCTACCGGTGCTAACATACGGGGCAGAAACTTGGAGGTTAACAAAGAAGCTCGAGAACAAGTTAAGGACCGCACAAAGAGCAATGGAACGAAAAATCTTAGGAGTAACGTTAAGAGACAGGAAGAGAGCGGTGTGGATCAGAGAACAAACGGGGGTAGACGATATTCTAGTTGACATTAAGCGGAAGAAATGGAGCTGGACAGGCCATGTAATGCGTAGGATGGATAACCGGTGGACCATTAGGGTTACAGAATGGATACCAAGAGAAGGGAAGCGCAGTCGAGGACGGCAGAAAGTCAGGTGGGATGATGAGGTTAGGAAATTCGAAGGCGCAAGTTGGAATACGCTAGCGCAAGACAGGGGTAATTGGAGATCGCAGGGAGAGGCCTTCGTCCTGCAGTGGACATAAATATAGGCTGATGATGATGATGATGATATACAGTTCGTCTGGGTAGTGTGGCGTTGCAGTTGCCATTCTTCTTATGTTTACAACGGCGAATATGAACTGTATGGTTCTACTGTCGCATGTATTCTGTCACCAGCGTAGCCATAGACAGAAGGCTAGGGGGCAGTGCAAATACTATATTGAATGCCTCTATTTTAGACTTCTCGAAAAATTTCATTCTTGAATCGAATCCAAAACAGTTGTTGCAGGAAGATGAACTCCCGAAAATGCATTTGGTTCCCAATGGTTTCTCATTGTAAAGAAGGTGATATAACTCATGATATGTCGAATGAATGTGGGGATAATTTAGGACATTTTACACATTATTTGTTAAGTGTACGTAATTTTAACGCAAGTTGGAGATAGGTAAGGACCCTGCAGTTGGAAAACAAGTGAAAACTATTTATATATGGCGCAGTATCACGATGAGTGTACATGCCGAATAAATCGTAGGAACCGCACATAAGCAGGCATTTAGCTTCATTATTTCACCATACATGCTACGAGCGCAAGCATGGCAGCTTTGTCTGTAGGCAATGAATTGATTATCCTAAAGTCACGTTACAAAAATTACAATGCTTGCCTTAGCACATTAACTACAACAAAAAGAATCGCACATTTGAATTGATATGTGGATGAAAAGCGCTGTGCCAAACAACAATCGGGCACCAACGATAACAAAATACAGGAAATTTCACATAAAAACGAGAAAATAGTTACAAATACTGCTTATGGTTGTATTAATTTATGTGACAATTAGCTTTATAACTTATTTGTGAAGTTCCCTGATTGCAGTACAGCAACAGGGAGGGAATTCCAATCTTTTATAGTACGCAGATAAAAACTATTCATGTGAGATTTTGTTTTTGCAAATATTGGCGTAAGGGAAAAGTTGTGTCTATGTCTTGTTCGCGCATTCAGAGGCGTTACAAAATAAGGCATTTGGAGCCCGTTATTTCCATTTATGATCCTATGTAAAAACTGGAGGCGACTAACTTAACAAAAGCCTGTGCTCCAGTGAACTGATTTTATTCCTAAGCATTAGTAAGGACGGGGAATCCTCTCTTTCACATTTTCCAAAGGTAAATCTAACGGCCTTCCTTTGTATGCGTTCCAAATTCATGATGTCCTTTTTGGTATGAGGATCCCATACAACCGCCGCGCATTCAAGTTTCGATCGCACGAATGTGTTATATGCTAAAATTTTGGTGTTTACCGGTGCCTTTTTAAGTTTCCTTTTCAAGAACCATAATTTGCGCTGAGCTGCTGAACATGTAAGGGAAATATGGTCTGACCAGGAGCATCTGTAAGTGAATGTGACGCCCAAGTATTTGTATTTTTCAACATCAGTTATTTCTGTGTCGTTTAGAATATGAGAAATTATACTAGGATCCTTTTTCCATGTTACTCGCCGCAAGACTGTTTTATGTACATTTATTTCCATGCCCCAAAGTTTATACCGATCGGAAATTTCAATAACAAATTTCTGCAAGCATGCGTGATCGTTTCGTGAAGCAATATTTTTTTTAATGTGACACAGTCATCTGCGAATAAATTAGCATGCATCATCGGGGATTTCGTCTATAATATCATTAATATAGATCAAAAATAAAAGGGGTCCTAATACGCTACTTTGCGGTAAGCCCGAAGTTACCTCACGGACACTTGAGGAACATTTATTAATTTCTACGAACTGCTACCTATGTCGGAGATAGGCTTGGATCCATGATATAATACTTGAAGGAAGACCAATGCACTTAAGCTTGTAGATTAATTTCCCGTGGGGTACCTTATCGAGCGCTTTACAAAAATCAAAAAGAGCATGTCAACTTGTCCGGATGAGTGAAGTACTTCAGAGATTTTATGAACAACTGACACAAGCTGAGTCAAAGTCGATAATCCCTTTCTGAACCTATGCTGTAGTGGAGATAGGACATTGGGATCTGTCAAATACTGACGAATAAAGCCTGCGACAATGTTCTCTATTAATATTTGGATTTTATGGCCCTATTAATGTTTGGATTTCATGGCCCTATCGTCAATATGATGTTTCGAAAGCGCCGAAATCTTTGCCTTTTTTGCTTTCCAGATGGCTCGGAGGCTCTTGCTATGCCTTTACACTTAAACATAACATTACAGACTAATTTCCTAGCTCTTAACCACTGTCGCAGTTGTAGTCACGGGTTGGTTTGAGCCAGTATGACTGCCTCAACTTTGCATTAAACGTTCATGTAAGTTTGTCATATTGTGACCTTTCTTACATGTGAATGTTTATGTAGCAGAGAGAACAACACTCATGAAGCGTTCGCTTGTAACTGCGACACGATGCACAAAGTATGCGGGGAAATAGAAAAATTACGCGTAAAGGTTAGGCTGATGACATCAATGTGCCGAGAATTTCGTGTCCGACCTCTGCCTGGACGCACGTAGTTCTCGACATTGAAAAATAAATTTTGGACATCTTCAAAATACATCTTCAAAAGCAACCACTGTGAGGGCTGGGCGTGATGGCTGAGGCGTGAAGGCTGAGGCGAGAATAACAGGGTAACAAACTATTTATTAGAGAGCATAGTGGAGCGCGCCAAAAACCGTGACCGTCCGTTGCGGCGGTTGTAGCAAACGAGAGAGACCCCTCCCTCGCTTGGGTTTGGTGTTGAGTCAGCGTAACAGCGCTGTAGGTGGCGCTAGTGATGAGATAGGCGGCACATGCGGGCGCTCACAGCCCACCCCAGTCTGACTGACCACGTCTCGTGGTCAATTGCTTCTGCACACTGTCACACGCACGATACCACACCCACACACATGCGCGGAAACGCTGCAACTTCACTCGAGCACAAAGTCGTCGAGGTGGCTCGGTAGACATCTAGTGCGTTGGGGCCGTTGAGGCTGTTGCTGCTCTGTAGAGGCGACAACATTTGCTGCTGAGGCAGGCGTGGTCTCTGCATTGACGACGGGCTGTTGCTCGATCACTGGAGAAACTGGTGGTACATAAGGCTTAAGCTGGGACATGTGCACCGTTCGTGGTTGATTAACCAAACGAGATGTCAAGCATGACACACGTAAAGCGCTAAATGTGGATGGTGTAGGCTGCTCGATGAGGCGGTACACACCATTGAAGCGAGGTGCCATTTTCTCATTGGCAACCGGAGCCTGTCGTCTCACCCAGACCATATCACCGACGGTAAAGGTGTGAGAACGGTGGCTGCGGTCGTATACTATAGCGCTCTTAGCGTGCACCTTGGGCTGCTTCCGAATTGGCGGCTGCTTCGGAGCGCTGCACTGTTGTGTCGAGGACGCGCTCGGCAAGAGCGGAGTGCTGGAACGGACGATGTTGTTGGAGTGGAATCTTCGGTATACGTATCCATAGAGAAGCTGAAATGGAGTAAAGTTCGTGCTGGCATTCATGGACGTGTTTACTGCAAATGCTGCCGTCTTGAAGTTTGGTAGGCCATGACAGTGGTTCCATTGCACAGATCTTGCGGAGAGCTGCCAGGAGAGTTCCATTGCTTCTCTCGACTAAGCCATTGCCCTCAGGTCGACTAGGCAGTTGCTGAAATGGAGCTCCACGGAATGAAGACTCATGAAGCGCTTGAACTCATTGGATTCGAAGGCTGAGCCATGGTCCGAGAGGCAGTGGTCTAGCGTGCCGTAAGTGTAGAACACATTGTGCAAATGCTTGATAA
The DNA here is from genome assembly GCF_013339745.2 of Dermacentor silvarum. NCBI lineage: Eukaryota > Metazoa > Arthropoda > Arachnida > Ixodida > Ixodidae > Dermacentor > Dermacentor silvarum. Next base: position 51,122,740 of record NC_051160.1, read on the forward strand.
CGTCGCCCGTAGACGTGGACGAAACTGCTGCGGGCACGATATAGCGGGTGGCAAAATCAATGACGTTGAGAATGTAGCGCTTTGAGTTGATGGGTGGCATGGTGACATGATCAATTGCTATGCTGGAAAATGGAATGTCCGTGGTAGGCATTCTGCCAAGAAGACCTACACTGCGTGAGGTAGGGCGATTGAACGGTTGGCAGCACTGGCAGGATGACACATATCTCTCCACTGATCGGTCCATGTCAGGCCACCAATAACGATCCTGGACCTTGAGCAACGTACGCTTTGTGTCAAAGTGCCCTGCACCATAGTGTAATGTTTGTAGAATGGCAGGGCGCAGTTTGGACGGAGCTACGACTGCATACGTTCCCGATGACAGTCGGCGGTATAAGATGTCATCTAGCTTGGTGAACTCGGCTGGGTCCTCTTCATTGGCTAGGCGTGAAAGAATCGCAGCGCACTCGGAATCTTCTTGCTGCATCGTAGCCAGCGACTGCGAAGACTGTGTGACAGCACCTGCCAAATGGGACAAGTGGTCGGCTACAACATTTTGGCGTCCTGGCTGATGTCGCACGGTGAAATCGAACTCTACTAAGCCCACGAGCATAGAAGTGAACCGACGAGATGGGCGCACGTTGGACGTTAAGCAGGCAACAGTCCAGTTGTCTATGACCAGAGAGAATTTTCTGCCTAGGAGGTATTGGCGGAACTTCACTGTTATTGCCCAGTGAACGGCGATACACTCCCATACATTGCTGTGCAGTTTGCGTTCCTCCAACGTAAGTCCACGGCTGGCGTAGGCAATGACACATTCTCTGGTGTCTTGGATTTGCGATAACAGTGCTCCAATGGCTTCCTGCGAAGCGTCTGTGGTTAGCGTTGTGGCTGCCATGGGGTCGAAGTGCGCCAAAAGGGGAGGCTAGGTGAGGGCGGCCCGGATAGTCCGAAAGGCCTGCTCACATTCAGTGCTCCAAACAAATGTGGGCACCTTGATAAGAGCCTGCAAAGAGGCGACCACTTTCGCAAAGCCCTTAATAAAACGACGATAGAAGCTTGCTGTTTGCACCCAGGACAGCACTTCTTTATGGTTTCGCGGAACTGAGTTGCGACACATGGCTGTAGCTTTATCAGGATCTGTGAGCTGGCCTTGACTGGAATAAAGCCCCGAAACCTTACTGAGGGTTGGCCAAAAGAGCACTTTTCCAATGAAGCCTTCAGTCCATTGACCTGCAGCAATTGCAACACCGCCCGCAGGATGCTTGCAAACGTGTAAAATGACTCAGCATAAACGAGGACATCATCAAGATAGGCACGGGCTCCACATCTCCAAGGCCTAGGCTGCAGATCTTGGAACACTATTTGCATAATTCTCTGGAAAGTGGAAGGAGCGTTTTTCAGTCCAAATGGCATGCGCGTCCACATGTATGTGCCGTGATGAGTAATGAATGCTGTCTTCTCGTAGTCTTGTGGGCGTAAACTCACTTGCCAGTAGGCACATTTCAGGTCCAGGGTAGCAAAGTATGCGCAACCTGATATGTCCTGAATGATGTCATCTACCAAGGGCAACGGGTGCACTACTGTGATGGTGGGTTCATTCAAAGGTTTATAGTTCACACACAAGGGCTTTTTTTCTCCACGCGTCACCACCACAACCGGAAAGGCCCACGGGCCAGAAGCCAGGAGTATTAAACCTTGGTGGAGCAACTTCTTCACCTGAGTTTCCAGGAACTGCCTGTCCTCTGTAGCCTACCGGTATGGGCTCCGACTGTACGGTAAAGCATCAGGTAACAGGTCAATGCGGTGCTGCATACCAGTGAAGTGGCCAAGATCATCATCATGGCGAGCAAAAACGGTATTGTTCTCGGCCAATATACCTTTTATAACTGACCGCTGCGTGAGGGTGAGCTGGCTGCCAACGCGAGCTGGTGGAATTTCAGGATGAATGTGCACGAGCGCCGTGTCGGAAGCGAGGAAGTTTGACACTAGAGGAGCGCTACTTGAAGGCAACGTTTGGGCTGCTACGCTTGCCATGGAGGCTGCTCTGGCAACGGCAACGGATCACGTTGAAGGCAGTCTTTGGAACTGGGCCTGGTTTCAGGAAAAAGGACGGACCTTGTTGGGATCACAGCATTTGCCATTCTTGGGACTAGCTTTTGGTTTGCGGTAATGGTGATATTCGTGGCTGTATGCTGCAACTGCGCTGGCTTCGGAGGCTCAAAGATGAGACGTGCCTGCGCTGCGGAGAACCAATCCTCACCAAGAATGAGGGGGAGTACATTATCTTCCAAAACAGCAGCTTCAACAACTCCTGTGGCTGGACTGATGGATATCTTCAAAAATGCAGCACCAACAGGTAACACTGTGCTTCCCCCTACCACCACGAGTGGAGGCTCGGTCCATGGGATGATCATGCTTGCAGGCACACGAGCTTTAGAGATTAATGTCACCTTGGACTCAGAGTCAGGAAACGCTTCACACTCACCGACTCCACTGAGAGTTGCGTTGAAGAAGGGGCATTGCTGTTGTGAGCCGTCAAGCGGAACGGGTGCACTGTGCAGTGCTGGCGGCTGCTGTGTCTTGGGCATGGTTGGAGGCGCTGGTGATGATAAGCGGCTGGTGCGTGTAGGGCACTTGGATGCCAGATGACCCAAGGCATGACATTGGTAGCAGACAGCTTGAGACAGGTCTTGACCGCTACGAATAGCTGGAGCGCCATACTGTGCCGAAATAGCTGCATAAGTAGCTTCTTGTTGCTCGGCGGGCAGCTCTGAAATGCGCGTTTTTGGTGTGGCCCCTCGGGAGGACTGTGGTGTCGATTGTTCTGAGCGAGGCTCCTGGCGCTCTGCAGGCTTAGCGGCACGAAAGGGTTGCGACGGCGGCAAAACAGAACCGGCAAATGGTGACGGGCTTGCTTTGGCGTGCAGATGTTGCGCACTCTTGTCGACGCTGGTGCAAGTAGAAATAAACTCAGCTACCGTGGGCGGTCGGTTGGCTGCTATGGCGGCGAGGATGTGTTGTTCGCGTAAACCATGCAGCAGGTAGTCAATCTTTTAGGCCTCAGAGAGGTTAACGGGGCAACGCTCAATGATCTTCAACTTGGCAAAGGCATATTGGTGCAAGCTTTCGGATGGGGCGTGGGTTACCCTCATGACCTGCTCTTGCCACTCAATGAGGGACAATTCTGTACAAAATGTGTCCTTCAGGGCGGCATTCCACGTGGCCCAGGTGCTGTACTGGTTGCCGAACGCGAGATGCCAGTCTCGCGCCGTGCCTTTCAGCTTGCTAGCTGTGATCAGGCGTGTGGTGGCGTCGTCCCACGAGGCGAGCTGCTGTACTCGTCGTACGTCGTCAAGCCATGTATAGGCACTGTGGCTGTGCAAACCAGCGTATTGCGGGATGGACAATGACAGGTCTGGCAGTGTTGTCACCGTTGTTGCAGGGCGAGGTAGCTGCTGGAACAGCATGGCGAGGCTCTGTAGAGTGGCTGGGTCCAGCGTTAAAGGCGCCGCAGCGGTCGAGGCGTATTCATTCGTTTCAACCGAGGGGGTAGCTTCACGCTGCTGCTGAATGTCGGCTTGCAAACGCTGAAAGAGCTCCTCTTTCAAACCTGTGATGTCCAGCTGCCGACGGGCCAATTCTTCGCGTATAAGGTCGACGCCGAGGCGCGACATAATCACCGGGTCGAGATTCTGCCACACAATTCCGGGCATGATGCACCGCGAAACGAGCCTGGACGCACGGGAGACTAGGCGAGTGAGCGCTAAGCCTAGTTGTCGACTAGGGCTAGTTGTCAACATTCACGGCACTCTTCATATGACGGCCGTGCTTTTCTTCTGATGCGGAGTAAACACAGACGAGCGGGAAAATGGCAGGAGTATCTTCAGGCGTGAGTCTTCGGCGGCGTGAGTGCGTGATTACAATGAGGAATGCGGTTGAAAGGCGTACTGACCGGCGTTAGACGCTGGCGTCGAACAAAAGGCGTTCTTGCGCTGCCGTTTCTGAGTGGCTTGGCAGAGGTTCGGGGTCGACTGCGCCAGATGTGAGGGCTGGGCGTGATGGCTGAGGCGTGAAGGCTGAGGCGAGAATAACAGGGTAACAAACTATTTATTAGAGAGCATAGTGGAGCGCGCCAAAAACCGTGACCGTCTGTTGCGGCGGTCGTAGCGAACGAGAGAGACCCCTCCCTCGCTTGGGCTTGGTGTTGAGTCGGCGTAACAGCGTTGTAGGTGGCGCTAGTGATGAGATAGGCGGCACATTCGGGAGCTCACACCACAAGAATGATTTTTATGTATTACTCTAATCTTGACGTGACCTTCAAACATGACCTTTGCGCTATAATCGAGGAAGGTATACGAAATATGTGATTCACCGATCACAAGACAAAAGATAATGCTAGTCCCTGGACCAGAGGCGATGCTCAAGATTGACGCTGCTTAACACCCGCATAAAGCCACGATCATTGAGAATGTGTCTGTGTGAGTGCGTGCGGGGAGGGGCTTTAGCTAGGCGCGTGGCGAATCACTTGGTCAGGCGGCGAACAAGCTGCGAAGAGCGCATGCGTCCGAACCGACGGTGTTGGCGGCGGAGCTTCGCACGGCGAGTCACGTGATGCGTTGCCAAGGTTACAGGGCAGTTGTGGTCAAATGAAGGTCAAATTGCTAGCGACGGTAAAACTCGGCTCGACGTCCTTAATAAACCTTTTGCTTAAGGATATATGGTCAAGGCAGACGCTCGCGCATAGAACACAGTCACAGATACAGGAAAGACAATGGTGCAGAAGTGGTGAAACGGGACGTGCATAGTATCAAGCAACAGAGAAGTAGCCACAATAACTATAGATAGGAACGTAAATATGAAAATGCCTAAACGAAAAAAAAAAATCACGAACGCGCAATGTAGCGTTTCATGCGTACGACGTGAACTATGTCAGGGCGAGGCTGCCGTCGACGCCGTGCTTGTGCTGCACTGTCCGGAATTACCTCGCAATTAACATCACTAATGTGGCACAACATTTTGTATAGACAAAATAGCAGCTCAGCCAATTTTTACAAAGGCCACAGCGCAACCACGGGCCCACACGGATTGTCTGGGGTGGATGTTATAGCGCCGTGCATCTGCGTGTTCCTGCTGACCGATGTGTAGCCGCGTGAGCTGGCGAGCTTCCTGAGCTCCATGAGCAAATTCTTCGGCGTCATAGTGAGGTACTCGACATTTTTGTACCGAAGCATAGCGTCGAGCATCATCTTAACTTCGCGGCCGTAAAGGAGGCGAAATGGTGTGAACCGCGTCGTTTCTTGTATGGTGGTATTACACGCGAAGGTCTCGTAAGGCAAGATGCGTTTCCATGTTTTGTGCTGCATGTCGATGTACATAGAAATCATGTCTGTGATGGTCCTGTTCAATCGCTCCGTGAGTCCGTTGGACTGCGGATGGTAAGCAGTCGTCTTTCGATGCCTGGTGCTGCTCAATTGAAAAATTTCGTCCATGAGCTGTGCTGTAAACGCCGTCCCTCTGCCTGTAATTGGAGTGGACGGGGCACCATGGCGCAATACAAAGCGACACATAAAGAGCAGTGCTACCTAAGAAGCCGTGGCTCGTGGGAGCTCCTCTGTCTCGGCATACCGGGTTAAATAGTCAGTCACAATATTAACCCACTTGTTGCCGTAGGTTGACAGAGGAAAATGCCCATGAATGTCCAAGCCGACGTGGTCAAATGGCTTATCAGGTGGCTCGATGGGTTGCAATATTGTTACGGGAGAAAATATATGTATTTACAATATATACAGTTAGAGGGTTGTAGCTCTGTGGCCAGGGTGACACCATCTACCCAGCTCCGAGACACTTCAGCCTCTTCTTCCCCAACCAACGTCATTTTGTCCACAACGGTACAAACTCGTACGTGACATTAACCCCCCAGCGGCAGAAGCATCGTGACGATGCTTCTTAGGGTGTCGAATCAGCGTGTGAGTTATGGGGCTTTAGTCGCGAAACGTGCACGATATCAGTTCCTGGGGTGGTAGAAGACTTCTAATTCACAGGTCAGATCTCATATGTGAGGCTGGTGACATGGCGAAGAACTCGGTATGGCCCGACGTATCGTGGCAGCAGTTTTTCGCAAAGGCCGACGCGAAGGGAGGGTACCCAAAGCAGAACAAGGGACCCAGGGCTGAAATGAGCGTCCCGACGACGGCTGTCGTAACGGTGCTTCTGGATAGTCTGAGATGCCAGAAGACGGTCACGGGCAATACAACGTGCTGCGGCCACGCGAACAATGTCGTCGTGAGCATAGAACGTGGTAGTGGTGGCGTCAGAAGGGAGCAGTGAGTCAAGAGGCAGGAGAGGGTGACGGCCATATAGTAGATAGAACGGGGAATAACCAGTAATATCGTGACGCGACGAATTGCATGCAAACGTCCCGAAAGGTAAGGTGCAGTCCCAATCCCGGTGATCATCACACACGTACACGGAGAGCATGTCCGTAAGTGTACGGTTGAGACGCTCGGTAAGTCCGTTTGTCTGTGGGTGGTAAGCCGTCGTGAACTTTTGGGACGTTGAGCAAGAGCGAAGAAGCTCGTCGACAACTTTAGAAAGAAAACAGGGGCCTCTATCGGTGAGTAGCTGACGTAGGGCACCATGATGTAGGATCACTTCATGGAGGAGAAAATCAGCCACATCAGTTGCGCAGCTTGTAGGGAGGGCCCGCGTTATGACATAACGCGTGGTATAGTCCGTCGCAACAGCCACCCACTTGTTGCCCGAGGATGAGGTAGGAAATGGGCCAAGGAGGTCCAGGCCGACGCGGAAAAATGGCTTACTGGGGATATCTATAGGCTGAAGGTGGCCAGCGGGAGACAATGGAGGCTTCTTGCGGCGTTGGCAAAGTTCGCAGGCAGCGACGTAGCTTCGAACAGAGCGATATAGCCCATGCCAGAAAAATCGTCTGCGCACACGGTCGTATGTATGGGAGACACCCAAATGACCAGCGGTAGGCGCATCGTGTAACTACGAGAGAATTGTCGAGCGCAGATGCTGCGGAACGACGAGGAGCAGTTCAGCACCATGTGGATGCATATTGCGTCGATATAAGGTCCCGTCCTGGAGAACAAACATACGGAGAGAAGCGTCCTGTTGCTCCGAGGTAATGCGTTCGATGATGGATCGCGAATATGGGTCACGACGCTGCTCGTCGGCGATGCGTGAGAAATCGGAGATCGACAAAACACAGGTATCTGTATCGGCTTCGGTGCCATCGGGTGGGTCGACAGGGTAGCGCAAGAGGCAGTCGGCGTCCTTATGTAACCGCCCAGATTTGTAGGACACGGAAAACGTGTACTCTTGCAGGCGTAAAGCCCAGCGGCCCAGACGGCCTGTCGGGTCTCTGAGTGAGGATAGCCAACATAAGGCTTGATGATCTGTCACAACGGTGAAATGTCGACCGAACAGGTAAGGGCGGAACTTAGCAATGGACCAAACAAGGGCCAAGCATTCACCTTCTGTTATCGAGTAGTTTCGCTCTGGTGCAGAAAGAAGACGGCTAGCATACGCGATCACGCGATTGGTGTCCCGCTGTCGTTGGGACAAGATAGCGCCAAAGCCATGGCCGCTTGCATCAGTGCGAACTTCTGTGTAGGCATGCGGATCAAAATGACCCAACACGAGTGAATTGGTAAGGCGACTGATAAGCGTTGAAAATGCTTCAGCCTGGTCGCGTGCCCAACGAAAAGTGGTGTCCTTTTTAGAAGGTCTGTGAGAGGACGAGCGATTTCGGCAAAGTTCTGGATAAATCGCCGAAAATAGGAACACAGCCCTAGAAAACTGCGTACATCGGTAGGAGAACGCGGAAGGGGAAACTCCCCAACGGCACGAACTTTGTCAGGATCAGGCTGGACGCCAGAAGCGTCAACCAAGTGACCAAGTACTCGTATTTGGCGACGGCCGAAATGGCATTTTGCAGAATTGAGTTGTAGGCCGGCACGTCAAAAAACATCAAGGATAGCTGAGAGTCGGTGAAGGTGGCTCTCAAACGTCGGCGAAAAGTCATCCAGGTAGCAGAGGCATGTGGTCCACTTGAATCCGCGCAGAAGAGATTCCATCATGCGCTCGAAGGTAGCAGGGACATTACACAGTCCGAAAGGCATTACTTTAAATTGGTAGAGACCATCTGGGGTGGCGAAGGCGGTCTTTTCGCGATCTCGTTCATCCACTGCGATTTGCCAGTAGCCGGAGCGCAAATCAATCGATGAAAAATAACTGGCACCGTGTAAGCAGTCCAGCGCGTCATCTATACGCGGAAGCGGATACACGTCCTTTTTCGTAATCTTATTCAGGTGACTGTAATCGATACAAAATCTCCAGGTATTGTCCTTCTTTTTAAACAAAACGACAGGTGACGCCCACGGACTGCAGGAAGGCTCGATAATATCTTTTGAGAGCATTTTGTCCACCTCCGCTTGGATCATCTGGCGTTCAGCCGCTGACACACGGTAGGGCCTCCGGTGTATAGGAGGAGCGTCACCAGTGAGGATGGGATGGGTGACGACACGGGTGCGACCTAGCGGGCGATTTCCAAAATCAAAAATGTCTTCATAGGACATCAGAATACGGCGAAGGGCGTCGGCGTAAGCAGGTCGTAGGGAAGTAGCTATCATGGGCGTAAACTTGTCGTTGCTTGAAGTAGGACGGTCGGAAGCTGCTGCAGTGTCGAATCGTGGTTCGGGCGTAAGAGCAGCTACTCCACACTCTTCCAAAGGGGACAGCAAAGCCAGAGATACACCCTCAGGAAGCACTTGCAGACACGAACCACAGTTCAGAAGGGGAAGCCACGCTCGATTGTTAACAAGAGTGACAATTGAGCATGGTAGTGCTATTTGGCGTGCCAGGAGAACGTGGCAAAGTGGGGACACCACGTGAGGACCACCTCGAAGTGAAGGAGAAGGCGACATGAGGACGTAGGTCGCAGCATCAGGTTTTAGGCGAACAAATTCAGCAGAACGAAGTCGGGACTTGTGGTCTTCGGTCGGGTCGGCAAAGTAATGGGGCAGTTCAAGGCGAAGGGTGCCGGTTGCACAGTCAATAAGTGCTGAATGAGCAGTCAGGAAGTCGATTCCAAGAATCACTTCGTGGGGACACTCGGTCAGTACAGCGAACAGGAATAACACTGGACGACCGGCAATGGTAACACGGGCGGCGCACATTCCCATCACGGCTGTTGTACTGCCATTAGCCACTCGGACGGCAGGCGACTCGGCAGGTGTCAGGACTTTACGGAGACGGCTACGAAGATCTGATCGCATAACCGACACCTGAGCGCCAGTATCGATGAGGGCTTTAACGGGTACATCATCAACAAAAATTTCAACAAGGTTCGGTCGAGCAGCAGGGGTCAGCAGAGGTTTTGCAGTCCCGAGTCGCCAACGCAACCTCACCTCCGGGGGCTGCATTACTTAGTTTCCCGAGAAGCGGCCCGCGTAGGACGGGAACGAGGGACGTCGATGTGTAGGTGAGCGGGACTGACGGCGTTGCGGCGAGGGCGAGCGGCTAGTGGTGTTTCCCCGAGAGGGAAGGCTGGCATGGTATAGTTCAGTAAGGGGCGACAGAGGCCGAGGGTCTCGGTAGAAGCGGCGATCAGCGTATGGTCGAGGCGAGGAGTACCAGCGGCTACTACGGCAGTGGCGGGAGATGTGACCGACCCGGGAGCAAGCAAAGCAAATTGGCCTGTCATCCGGTGTTCGCCACTCAGAGGGGTTCCGATATCCATTCGGGAACGACTGGCGAGGTGCAGCAGAGGCAATGACAGGAGCGGTAGGGGTGGGACGTGGGCGGACGGCAGACTGGATGTCCATGTTTGCAATTTCTTGGCGGACAACAGCTTGAATGAGCGAGATGGTCATGTTGTCGTGCGTATGGGGACAGTGAGAACTTGGAGCCATAGCCTCAAGTTCGCGGCGGATGACCTGCGTCAAACTTGGCGTGGCAGGCGGATGTGATGCCGGAGGGTCGTTGCAGGAGGAAGTGGCAGCCGTATTGGGAAGTCGGTCGAAGCGTTGTACGATGCGTTTGCTCTTCGCTTGCTCAAAATTCCGGCATTCCTTTATGATGGATTTCACCGTTCAGCAGTTCCTGCAAAGCAGGAGGTTGAACGCATCGTCCGCGATGCCCTTCAAAATGTGTCCAACTCTATCGGCCTCCAACATGTCCGCGTCCGCTTTACGGCAGAGAGACAGAACGTTTTGAATATACACGACGTACGATTCGGTTGGTGTCTGGACACGAGACGCTAGCTCTTGCTTGGCCTTCATTTGACGTCCCACAGGTCTTCCGAAAAGATCGCGTAGCTTTTCCTTGCAGGAGTCCCAGCTTGTAATTTCGGTTTCATGCGTCTCGAACCATACCTTCGCGGTTCCTCCCAAGCAAAAGATCACGTTGGCCAGCAAATGTGTGGCATTCCACTTGTTGTGCTTACCGACGTGCTCATACGACGTCAGCCAGTCTTCGACGTCGACCTTGCCAGTGCCAGTGAAGATTCCCGGGTGACGTAGCTGGGTTAGAACCACTTCTGCCGGTGTATAAGCCGCGGAGGCAGCGTCAGCGTCGGAAGCAGCGTCAGTAGCCATAACAGCGGAACCGATGTGACGCCCGCTGCGAAGATCCAGGGCCGGCTTGTGGCGAGATTACCCCGCACTTCCACCAAAATGTTACGGGGAGAAAATATATGTATTTAGAATATATACAGTTAGAGGGTTGTAGCTCTGTGGCCAGGATGACACCATCTACAGAGCTCCGAGACACTTCAGCCTCTTCTTCCCCAACCAACGTCATTTTGTCCACAGCGGTACAAACTCGTACGTGACAATATCACGGTGGGCATCAGAGTCGGTGGCTTTTGCCGCTGACATTCACGGCAGCTTTTGACATACTGCTTGACGCTTGCCGAAAGTACGGACCAGTATTGCATCTCGCGCACTCTGGCTAGTGTTCGTGAGGAATCTAAGTGACCAGATCTTTTCTTGTACAGCGCGTTGTCTCGTAGTCCACATGGAGGACCACATGGAGGGTGGTCCTCCATGTGGTCGATCATAGATCGAATTTCAGCGTCGTCATGCTGCGGTCTGGGGCCCGCGAGGGCTGTCCATCGGGTACGCGACGCGGCGGAGGGGCAAGGCCTCTCTGTTCCCACGTGGGTGCAGCCCGCTACGCGCAAAGCACGCGCACCGAAGGACCTGAATATAGTTATTCCTCCATTCATCCATGCTGCTGTCTGATTAAGTCTGATGCTGTAATGGAGCCCGGAAGCTGTCATCGCCTTCTGACTCTCGACTGACCGATTCGGCAGGTGAACGCGACAGTGTGTCAGCGCCATCGTGCTTGCGGCCAGACTTATAAACGATAGTGATGTTAAATTCCTGCAGCTGCAAGCTGCACCGTGCCAGTCGTCCTGAATGATCGCGTATGTTCGCCAACCAATATGGCATGGTTGGTCTGTATGGTGACAACCAGCATGGTGGTCCGTCACCACTTTGAAGGGAGGGCCATAGAGATTAGGGCGAAGCTACATGATCGCCTACACGACCGCGAGACAGCCTTTTTCTGTGGTAGAGTACTTCGCCTCGGCACGGGACATTGAGCGGTCAGCATAAGCTATTACTTTTTTAATGCCGTCTTGACGTTGGAGGAGTACTGCGCCAAGGTGGATGTTACTGGCACGAACCTCCATGTCAGCCTTGTCGTCAAAATGTACAATGACGCGTGCTGAATCCAAGCGTTGTCGCAGTTCAGAGAGGGCCACCTGTTGCGCATTTGTCCAGGCAAATGGCGTGTCATCCCTTGTAAGGCGCGTCAGGGGTTCCACTACCTTTTAACAGTTTTCAATGAAACGGCGACAATGCGTGCACAAGCCCAGGAAGCACCGCACGGCCTTCTTTTCGGCAGGAGGAGGAAAAGCTGCTATGGCGGCAAGCTTGTCGGGATCGGGTCAGACTCCCCTGGCGCTTAAAACGTGTCCGATAAACTTGAGCTCTTCCTAACGAAAGTGGCCGTTTTGTAGTTTGAGCGTGATATCAGCCGATTGGATTGCTTCTAGCACATTCCACAGGCGATGAAGGTGCTGCGCAAATGCTTCTTAAAAGATAATTACGTCATCAAGATACACAAGAAAAGTCTGACACTTTAGTGCCGCGAGGACAGTATCCATCATTTGCTGGAAAGTTGCTGGGGCTGAACACAAGCTGACAGAGAGCACTAGAAATTTGTAGAGGCCGTCGTGAGTCACAAAGGCATTTCCGCGGTCTCGTTTGTCCTTACCTCGATCTGCCAGTACCCGCTTTTGAAATCGAGCGACGAAAAATACTGGATGCTCCGCATTCTATCTAACGAGTCTTCGATACGTGGAAGTGGGTAGACGTCCTCTTTAGTTGCGGTGTTGAACTTCTGGTAGTAGACGCAGAAGCGTAGTGTTCCGTCTTTCTTTTTGGAAAGAACGACAGGAGACGACTAAGAGCTGCTGGAAGGTTCGATAACGCCGTCTTCAGGAATCTCTCTTACTTGCGAACAATCCGCTTCGCCTCCTTTTGCCGACCCGCAGTAGGGCTGCTGGTGTATCCGGCCTGCGTCGTCGCATGGGATGATCCTGCGACTTCTAATTAAAGGCTGGCGTACCTTCGACGAACTTGCGACACATGCCCTGATTTCTAGAAAGAGTTCGCCCATAGCTACATTGTTGTCTTTTAAAACTCTCGAATAATGTCTATGTTGCTCAGTGACTTGTCAGCCATCCCAACTGCTTCAGAGCAAAAACATGCAGCCACGTTTTCTATTTCTGCGGGCAGATGCTATAGAAATACTGCCGAAAAGGTCTCGATGCTCGCTGCTAAAGTTGATGACAAGCAGCTGAGATCGGCCAGCCCGAAGCTGTAGCACACTCCTAGCCGCATTAACACGTTGCGTCAGTAGATGCGATAAGTTACTGTGTGTGACCACTTCACCTTCGCGCATTCCATCGGACATCATGTTGACCAGGACACTGACTCGTGGAGGAAGCACAACACTTTCGGCAACATCATTTACGACAGCGCGAGAGCCGCTGGCTGCAACCAGCTGGTAGTGGTGGGCGATATGAACGCTAGACACACGGCTTGGGGCTACCAACAAGACACGCAGAAGGGGAGGTCGCTCATCGATGCGGTTGACCAGACGGGCCTCGAATTGATAACCAACCTCCTCCAACCAACCCGTGTAGGCAACAGTGTTAGTCGGGACACGTTTCCGGACCTGTCATTTATCAAAAACGTAAGAGAATACTCATGGACGCACCTGGGCGAAACACTGGGCAGCGATCACTACATCCTCAGCATCTCGGTGTCCACCTCGAAACTCAAGAGAACAATTGGAGAAATTAGGCTCACGGACTGGGAGGCGTACAGGCAGTACCCCCCACCCGAAAGCGGTATAACGGACATAGCGGAATGGATGAAGCACCTCCGAGACGCCCACATCCAAACCACCAAAACCATCCAGCGCACGGTCGAGACACCCGAAGTCGACCGCCGGCTTTTACACCTGTGGGAAGCCCGTGAGGGCCTCCTCAAACGGTGGAAGCGACAGCGGTTAAACCGGAAACTCCGTCTACGAATCGCGCAAATAACAGAAGAAGCCAGAGATTACGCGACCGAGCTGACGCAGCAAAATTGGGTCCAGTTTTGCACCTCGCTCAAAGGTACCCTGAGTACGGCGAAGACGTGGGCCATCCTGCGTTGCCTGATCGAGCCCGACAAGGCCAAATCGACAACCAGTCGGACATTTCAAGAAATCGCTCACAAATTCCCCGGGAATGACCAGGATCTGATTGACACCCTAAAAACCAGATACCTGGGTAGCGACCCCATACGACCCTGCCTCCTAAAATACGAAGGGGAACCAAGACCAGAACTGGACGCTCCGATCACGGAGGCAGAGGTGTATGCCGCGGCACGAGCCTCACAGCGCAACACTGCTCCCGGGGCTGACAAAATCACCAATGCCATGATTAGAAACCTGAGCCCGAAGCACATCCTGGACTTGACCGAATACCTAAACGAGGAACTCTGGAGCAAGGGCCACGTACCGAACGAGTGGAAACACGCGGAAGTCGTGACCATTCCCAAGCCAGGCAAGAAGCCCGCGATCGACGCCCTACGTCCCATCTCGCTGACTTCGTGCCTCGGCAAGCTGTACGAGAGGGTCATCGGAGCTCGCCTCCAACACTACATAGAGGACGGTGACCTCTTCCCGCACACCATGCTTGGCTTCAGGCCGGGACTTTCTGCGCAAGATGCTTTCCTCATCCTGAAGGAAGAAGTTCTCAAGGGCATCCCGAAGGGAGGAGAACACCTCCTGCTCGCACTCGACCTGAAAGGGGCCTTCGATAACATCTCTCACGAGGCCATTCTCAAGGGACTGAACGACATCAGCTGCGGAGAGCGCATCTTTAATTACGTCAAATCGTTCCTGACGGGCCGGACGGCAACCATCGGAATAGGCCAGACTCGATCGGATACGATCGACGTGCCGAACAAAGGAACGCCGCAAGGGGCGATAGTCTCCCCGATTCTCTTCAACATCGCGATGCTAGCGCTGACCAAAGAGCTGCGGAAGATCCCGGACCTCGGTTACGCCCTATACGCGGACGACATCACGCTCTGGGCCACCAAGGGCTCTCTCGCGCAAAAGGAGGCGACCCTTCAGGAGGCCGCGACGGCCGTGGAGAGATTTGCGGCAGCGAGCGGGATCCGTTGCGCGCCCGAGAAGTCCGAGGTGATACGGGTGCACGGAGGAGGAATCTATAAGTCACCCGGCCCTATCGAACTCTATCTAGAGGACCACAAGATCGCGGAAAGCAAAAAGACTAGGATTCTGGGTTTTTGGATCCAAAGCAACTTGAAAGCATCCCACACCATCCAAACCCTAAGGTCCACCACCAACCAGATCTCGCGGATTATCAAACGAATAACAAGAAGCCGCAAGGGCATGCGAGAAGAGGACACGCTCCGCCTCGTCCAGGCTCTGGTGATCAGCAGAGTAACGTTTAGCATGCCGTATCACTACGACTCGCTAAACAAACGCGACCAAGAACAAGTCGATGCCATCATCAGAGGCGCGTACAAAACGGCCCTGGGTCTCCCTGTTACCACCTCAAACGAGAGGTTAGCGGCTCTCGGCATCCACAACACCTTCGCTGAGCTGTCGGACGCGGTTATGGCTTCGCAAAAAGCCAGACTACAGAACACGGCGGCGGGCAGAGCCATCCTCCACCGGACCGGCACGGCCACGGAGCTTCGTGCCCTCGATGGGCAACGATCACTCCCGCCCGAGGTCAGAAGCAAGATCACGGCGAACCCCATACCAAAGCACATGAGTCATGAACTCCACGAAGGACGACGCAAGGCGCGGGTCAACAGACAGCGCCGACAATTCAAGAGTGACCCGTACGTACAGTACGTGGACGTGGCGGCGTACCCCGCAGGGGGCCTCTTCGCGGTAGCCGCCGTGAACGGGAGAGACAACTCCTTAACCCTCGCGGCCTCCGTCAGGGCAGAGACCCCAGCTGCGGCTGAGACCATAGCCGCAGCGCTAGTAATAAAACAACATGACAGGGTGGGCAGGGAAGTTCATGTCGTTACCGACTCGCAACAGGCCTGCCGAAACTTTACCAACGGACGAACACCGGTGCTGGCGGCTCAAATTCTAGGCCCGAGGCTACAAGAAACCCATCAAATCACTTGGACGCCGGGTCACGCGGGACTGGAGGGGAACGAAAGGGCGAACGCCTTAGCTCGAGCGCTAATTAACCGAGCGGGGCAAAACCAATCGTCTTATCAATCCCCTCCCTTTACCTTTGTGCCCCTGCCATCAAATTACTGCGACCGACTCGAAATCCAGCGACTCAACCGCAGGATTTATCCTCCCCCTCACAAAAATCTCAGCACTGAAGATGCAATAGCCCTCAGACTTATCCAAACAAACACATTCCCAAACCTACACAGATACAGCAAAATATACCCACAAACATATCGCGGCATCTGCCCCTGGTGCGGCGACACACGCCCTACACTCTTTCACATCTCGTCGGGGTGCGGGGGCAAACCTCAACATTTAAAGACGCCTAACACGTCATTTGAGCGGTGGGAGGTACAGCTGACCGGCGATACCCTGGCGGGACAACAAGCTCTCGTCCAGCAAGTACGTCGAGCAGCCATGGCCAGTGGAATCCTGGAATGAGGACACCACCCACTCGTCCTCAAGATCAACGATCTGAATGGTCTAAATAAATGTTTTTCTCTCTCTCTCTCTCTCTCGGCGGAAACACGAAGGGCGTCGTCAAATCGCTTCTCGTCGTACCCGTCGATTGCTCGGTCGGCTGAGAAAGTGACTACGTCTCCCTGTAGGTCAATAACAGTGCCGGATTCCTGCAGAAAGTCAACCCTGAGAATGACATCGCGGGAGTATTGGCGTACGACAAGCAGCTCGCTGCGAATGGGCAACCTTGAATCCGAACTCTAGTCGTGCAGGTTCTCAGTGGAGTAACGACGTGACGACCAGGCGTTCGAATCTGCGAGCCAAGCCAAGGGGTAATTACTTTTTTTAGAAGCTCCGGTGGGTAGCACTTGCCTCTCTTCCATCTTGTCATTGCCTGCATCTTTGCATTGTGCCCACTACTGTAATACTAACCACTAACTTACAGATGGGTGCCAATGCTCTGCGGCTTAAACCCGGCCCTACAATGTCTTATCAGCTCTACCTCGCGGGATCTATGAACAACTCGAGCAGGAGATTCGATGAACGCGCCATTATGTAATGACGAAAGGACACGATGCCGTGTTGGTGTGGCTGCCGGGTCATTGCGATACCTCCGCCAAGGAACCCACCGACGAAGCTGCTGACGTAGCCCAAGCACTGTTTCATACAGTTGAATCCACTCGCCATCCATTGTATTTTCTCGACCTATCTATGCAACTGCAGCTGTTACCTGGGTTTCCACGAAGTGAGAAAACAATGATACGCCATTTAGGTATGGGTGTTGCATCCGCTAATACTTGTTGGCTTGCAATGGCCAATATGAATGGCCAGTATGTACACATATGCACATGTGTACATGCTGCCACGTACTCAGAGACCAGAAGTTGGTCCGATGGTTGTTTTGTAACCTTGTTACCTTAACCCTGAATTAGATAATGCCTACGTTGGATAATGTCGCCTCCGTTTGTCGTTCTGGCAAGTCAGCAAGATAGCTTGAATGTATCCGAGAAATGTAGACGCACTCACCATGTCTCCACTGACTACATATTTGCCCAAGAAAGCGTGAAAATGGTTAGATACAAATATAAAAACATAGATAGCCCACGGTAAGTGCAATGAAGAACCCAAAAATGCGACCGCAATAAACTTGGTAATCACAACTACCCACTTCTGTATTACAAGAACAAATTCTTCTAGTGTTTGGTATTGAACTGGCTCCTGATATGAATTGGTCGTAGAACAGTACCTCACCTAAATTATTTTTTATCACTTTTCTGGAGGTCGTTGATGTTCTTATACAAGTAATCTCCATTACACAAAAGCTCTACTCGCCAATTAGCCGGTAATGCGAGTCTTGGGCAGGGCACTTATCAAAAGGGCAAAAACAATGCGCATAAGGCATTACTGCATTTTCGGACCTTTTACCAAGAAAAAATATTACCTGGTAGAAGGTATTTTTATCACCAGTGTCAGCAGGCTCAGCCGTGTTCGTATCTTCAAATTCATTACACAGTTCTGCAGCAGTGATCAACGCCAACGCAACTACAAAAAGTCTGAGCACACGCGCCACAACTGGGCTTCAAGCGAGGAATGTTCTGCAGCGAACCCCACCGGCAGAGTCTCTTATATTGTATATAATTTGTAAATTCTAGCAATGTTTTTTTCATGAAGTGTTCTGCCTGTATTAATAATCATATTTGTATTTTTGTAGCTCTGATGTGCTCTTTCATTGAAGGTCCACGCTCAAACAGGAGCGTATTGACGTGTTCGAGCGCACTCCATCGAAGCGCATGAGCTGTTACTTCCTTGCTATTGAAAAATATGGCGAAAAAGAAAGTATTGAACAAAAAATAAAAAAGTCAATTTTTCTGGCCTAATAAATAATTCAGAGCTTCGTTTGAAAGCCTGAGGCATTCACAACGATATCCACGTATTTAAATGTTTATACAAACCTTGGTTGGCATAATAAAGGACAATATAAATTCAAACAATGATTTACTAAGTGAATACTTGAGGTGTCGAAAAACCTTGAGCAATAATGAAGTCACAAAACAACAAATCTCAACTAAACATTCCATGCTGTTTCTTGGTATCAAGGGCGATACTTCTCACCTTAACATTCCTTGTTCCCGTAACACGAGATAGGCTTTCTGTAATCAAGGAGTCGGTTTTATTTTCTGTGATGTCGCTATCCCTGTTGTTTTTCTTTCTCCTCCCGAATCAGGTGCAGATTATCGCTATATGTACATATTGTAAAGAGCCACCTCCTTAGATTAACGTATAAGACGACAATAACAGGGACGTTGCGTGTTTTCAGCCATCTTGGCCATCTCTGTAAGTACTCTCTGTTTACAAATCGTGTTTCGCTTTCATCTGTTTGACGCCCCGTCACACATTGGTGGAGGTGCGGGGTTTTCTCGCCTACTTATAGTACAGTCTATTTCGCACTTAGCGGAAATCTAGGAGCGCGTTTCATCGCGATGCGGCGAGCGCTGGAGTAGGGTGCTGGCAGCAGCTCGCGCAGGCGCAGACGCCTGAGATGGGCTATGTTGAACCGCGTCGTCTGCTACGGCGGCGCGCGTTGGCCGCATGGTCGGGAATCGTGCTACCGTCTGGGGCAGTGAGCGGATTTCATCGATACCCAGTGGGATCTGAGCCGATATTCTTGACTAAGCGTAGTGAAATGCCAGCCTCGCAGCCTTCGGCGGCGACAATGAGGATCTACAAACTTCTTTTGACAGCATGCTTCGTTTTTTCTTTCGAGAGGCTGGGCTACTGAGTCATCATCAGCCTATATTTATGTCCACTGCCGGACGAAGGCCTCTCCATGTGATCTCCAATTACCTCTGTCTTGCGCTAGCTCATTCCAACTTGCACCTGCAAATTTCTTAACTTCATTGCCCCACCTAGTTTTCTGCCGTCCTCGACTGAGCTTCCCTTCTCTTGGTGTACATTCTGTAACTCTAATGGTCCGCCTGTTATCCATTCTACGCATTACATGGTCTGCCCAGCTCCATTTTTTTCTCTGAATGTCAACTAGAATATCGGCCATCCCCGTTTTCTCTCTGATCCACACCGCTCTCTCACTGTCTCTTAACGTTATATAGGCCTATCATTTTTCATTCCAGCGGTCATTCAGCGGTCCTTAGCTTGTTCTCGAGCTTCTTTGTTAACCTACAAGCTTCTGCCCCATATATTAGCACCGGTAGAATGCAATGATTGTGCACTTTTCTTTTCAACGACAGTGGTCAGCTCCCAGTTCGGATTCGGCAATGCCTGCCATATGCACTCGAACCCAATTTTATTCTTCTGTAAAGTTCTTTCTCATGATCGGGGTGCCCTGTGAGTAATTTACCTAGATAAACGTACTCCTTTACAGACACTAGAGGCTGACTGGCGATCCTGAATTATTGTTCTCTTGCGAGGCTATTGAACATTATGTATGTCTTCGGCATAATAATCTTCAACTCTACTGTTATACTTTGTCGGTTAAGGTCCTCAATCATTTCCTACTGAGTGCATCCACGTATATTTCTTCGCTGTTTGCGCTACCGTAATACACAGCGACAAGAAAGAAAACCCCAAATGTGCGCGCTACATGCTCGGTCTTTTTTTGACGCGAAAGGAAAACAAAGCAATCAACAATAACTATGCGGGTCAAACACGGTGAAACAAAACAATAGGAATAAACGAAGACTTTAGGTTAAGACATCAAGCTGGGAGGCATTCTTCTCGACAATAGTTCATTACACGTGGTAGGTAATTTTCAAGTCTTACTGCAAATTGAGACTTTTTCTCATCACTGCGTCTCTTAGATTGTATAAACAGGCGGTGATACTCCGCGGATAACAATCGGAGTCATTTAGGCTCGTTTTTTTTATAATATAATAATAATGTTTTCGTTGGCACTCAGATGTACCAGAAAGCCCCTGGCTCTATCACTCAATGGAGGCAACAGCAGCTCCGCCCTCCATTCAGGTGGCACCTTGTAACAATGAAATGTCGCCTCAACATCATGGAACCATGATGGAATGAGTGATTACTGAGTAGGCATGGACACCAACAGGTCTTTAAGAAGGTTTAATAAATGCGAAGCATTTCCTGGCAAACATTTCCTACTTTGACAGTATCTATCTATCTATCCATCTATCAATCTATCTATCTAGCCACCTACGAAGTTGTTCTCTCATGGTCGTGTAGTTAACTTAGTATGTACAAAATTGGCATAATATTACAAGAGTATATGACGAACATAAATGATATGTCATGACATGATTGTCATTACATGCGTGTCATATAGGTCATGAAACAGCTGCCTACGTCTTGCTGTTCTCATGGTCGTTTCGTTAACTTGGTAGCTACCAAAATTGGTATAGTGTGACAGGAGTGTATGACGAACATAAGTGATAGGTGATGACATGCGTGTCATGCAGGTCATGAAAATTACCCAGCGAAAAAGAATAACACTCAAAAACGACTGAAATTGAAAGTGAAGGAAACATTACAGGATGCTCGTAGAAGGCATAGTAATGAGCATGTCTCAGCAAAAATGACAATGACTCAGCCAAAAATATAATTAACACTCAAAAACCACTGGAATGGGTTCGGACGTGGGCACTAAGTGAAGGATACACTCAATGATTATAATAGAAATCATAGTCATGAGCATGACTCAGCAAAAATGACAATGACTCAGCTAAAAAAGATCAACACTCAAAAGCCACTGAAATGGGTTCTGACATGGGTACTAAGTGAAGGAAACACTAAAGAGTGATGGTAGAAGTCATAGACATTAGCATGACTGAGCAAAAATGACAATGAATCTGCGAAAAAAGTATAGCACTCAAAAACCACTGAAATGGGTTCGGACGTGGGTACTAAGGAAAGCAAATACTAAAGGATGCAGGTAGAAGTCACAGTGATAAGCATGACTCAGCAAAATGACAATGACTCTGCAAAAAAAGATTAACACTCAAAAACCACTGGAATGCGTTCGGACATGGGCACTAAGTAAAAGAAATACTAAAGGATGATGGTAGAAATCATAGCCATGAGCATGACTCAGCAAAAGTGACAATTACTCAGCGAAAGAACATTATTACTCAAAACCACTGAAATGGGTTCGGACGTGGGTGCTAAGGGAAGGAAACATTAAAGGATGGTGGTAAAAGTCGTAGGCACGGGTATTATTAAGGGTTTCGCGCTGAGGTCCCATAGGTGTAGCTAAAGGGACTCCTAAGGACTTATGACATGAATGCCATGACATGCGTGTCATGTAGGTCATGAAAGAGCCGCCTACATCTAGGTGCTCTCACGGTCGTTTCGTTAACATGGTAGGCTCCCCGCACACTGCTTCGCATAACATCGATTCCCACAGGGCGTGGGATGTGCCTGCTTTTTTGCTTTAACCACCAGTCCTTACTCTGACCTGCGTCTATGCACAGCATTTGGAGCGGCGCTGGCACTGTTCTCATTTCTAAGCCGTTCCATGGTTAGTTCCATGTCTAATTCAGAGCTGCATTTGAAACATTGTCATTTGGGTAAAGCCTGGCACTTCCGCGGACTCTTCTGTGTCCCTAGTCGCCTGGACGTTGAAACCCATTCCATATGCCCAACATTCTGGTCAGGTTCATTTCCACTATTCCAAGCACGACGCAAGTTATACCCACTGATTATAACATGCTGCGAGCTCATAGACGAATCACAGACACAGCTGCACTCCTCGCGGTGCCAGAAGTAGTGGCTTGGCCTCTCGGATTAACACCCAGATCAGTTTGTCACCAGTCGGTCCTTGTATACTCATCTACCCGGATCGCTGTTCCTCCAATCTTCTCAGCAAGACATCCTGCCGACTGCGCCAGTGACATTTGCGTGACCCTTTATCCCATGCTGACAGCTACTGAGAAAGCCGCATCTTGTACATGTCGCTCAAGATGAGCTGGGGCTGGTAGCTTCGTCCTTCCCGAAATTCTTGCGCATCGAGGTGTCAGCAGTTAGTTTTGCCCGAAGGCGAATTTTAGCATTGTACTTATCGTGGCTCAACATGACGACGTGATTCTGGTAGGTACAAAGCTGCCCTGCCATCAATTATTATGTGCTCGCACTACGCTCATGCCGGCAGTGGAAGTGAGCGCGCTGCACTGGCTTCAGCAGAGCCGATTTATCATAGCATGACAGTGCCTCCACTTGGCGTCGTCGCATTTGGAGCCACACGTCCATTGCGCATTTGGAGGCCTTCTAACCCTCCCTGCGCGGGTCGTGCGTGCATCCTCGATAGCAGAACCACACTACAACACCGACGCTAAGAGCGATGGCGTAGAAGTGCTTCGAGCGTCCGCATTATTTGTAAAGCCATAAAATATTTACATAGTGTGAGGCTGCTGCGGCGTACGATGTACTATGCCCTGTATCCTACATCCTGCCTTTTTCATGCACTTAATGTTCTTGCCGCTAGGCATCAGCGAAGAGCAGCTGTGACGTGCGAGCATTCGTCACGTTCAGGTTATATATTTCATCGCAACACACTGATGTCGACTGCCTCCCTTGTGTACCACTAAATGATTTGATGCCGTGCTCATCACGGGAAAATCTTTAATGCGTAGCTGGCAATGCGACTACAAGCATTCAAAAACGTTATATGCCAGTTCTCACTGTTTTACGAAGATACAAAGTTACTCATGAAGACTATATTTCAGGACAATGTGCGGCTTTTGAGACGAACTAGGCAGGCGAATTTTGAAATGTCTGTGTCAATTGGGGCTCAATAAAAATTTCTAATGGGTCGTTTTCGGCCAATGTGAAATTATAATATCAGAGGCCTAACATTTCCCATTTTCCGTGGAAGCCGCATAACCGGCGGCCATGTTATACTTAAAGTACATGAAGGATAACTCTATTTATTACTACTACGATAAAGCTTGAATTATCTAGGGTAATTACTGCATTTAAAATATTTGCTTAATGCTAATATTCTTCCCAATTTTATATCCGCTGCACAATATGCTTGCAGCTGCTGATCTTCGGTGTCCTAGGTCATCTCTTTCAAGGCTTAATGTTTATATTTCCTTGAAGCGGGTAGGAAGTTGCTCGAGCGGACAGTATATGTTTCATCTCTGTAGCTTTATTATAGGTTTTGTAGAAAAGTAGTCATTCAACAGTTCCACACTCTCAAATTGCCGTAATTCGCTTCAAATCTGTGCATTGATTTGAAAGTCATATCCCTATCTTCCATATGATGTTTCAAAGGGACACAAGCTTTGACATTTTAGGTTGTCAGCGTGTGGTGGGTTACCTAGTATGCCTTATCCATGCAAATATAACCGTGCAAACAAATTTGCTAGCTCATAATCACTGCCTCAGGTATCGTCAAGTGTTCGTTAAGCCAGTGCGGCGGCCGCATATTTTCAATAAATATTTATTGAATGTCACCATTGTATCGCGGTCCTTCTTACCTTTGGATACTTATGTACCATATCTATCAGATAGATGTTTGAGAAAATGGCGGTATAAAACACGCTTGTAACTTCCACACGATACAAAAAGTACGCGGGGAAATAGAAAAAATGACGCGTAAAGGTTAGGCTGATGCCAACAATGTGCGGACCGTATCATCTTCGAACTGCGTTTTTTGCCGAGTCTTGTGAAATAGCATATGTGAGCAATAGCATACGGACCACGGAAGCGTGTGTCAGAGTGCAAGGCCACGTCATCAGACGGCGCGGCACCTGCTGTCAAGAATGACGCCAAAGCTGCCGTGCGCATGCGCGTACCATATCTGCCCACGGGTCATGTTGGTTTTTCTGGCGAAGGTTACGCTGGTTGTAGATTAACGTCAACGGGGTGCCGCTTCCTCTGCTTCGTCACATCCTCGCCCCCTGTTTAACTGATTAGCTTAAACATTTATAGAAGGTCACTATATTATCGTTCTCATATTTTACCTGAATATTGATGTAGGAGATTGTTTGCGTGAGAAGCTGGCGGGCAGAAATACAGGCACGAAGGGTTCGCTTGTAATTTCCACGCGATGCAAAAACTACGTGGGTAGACGGAAAAATGTCGCACTAACATTATGTTGTTGACATTCATGTCACGTTCTAGCTCTGCCATGACGCACAACGCTCTCAAACCTCTCGATATTGAATAAAATATCAAAGCCCTTTCCTAAAGAAAGATAGTTGAACGCGACGCTTTCCCCCAGGCAAACTGAATAAAAGTCCAAAGCTAACGACCACGCAATGAACCTAAGAAATGCTGAGCCACCTGATGCGACGCATATGTCATTATATTGCTTGTTTAGGATTGCATTTTTTTAACATTGAATTTGAATGAAGACACATTTCGTTAAGTTCCGTAGCCTTTATTTTAGATCATGTAGCCGTTCTTTACACACACACACTCACACTTTCATGGACGACTCTGCACTTGCACAGTACTCCCTTGTGGTCGCTCTGGTAGACGGTCAGAGGCTCTGCCGTTGCAGATACATGTGATTGGCCTTGCGGGTGCTATCGCGGTTGCGCTAACGTTCGCGTACGGCAGCCTCTTCTGCCATGCGCTGCACCCGCGGCCTACCCATGGTTACGGCCAGGAATGCATTTTGTGACGTGCGTAATGCAATGCAGATATATAAAGTTCGTCTGGGTAGCGTGGCGTTGCAGTTCCCATAGTTCTTATGGGTACAACTGCGAATGTAAACTGTGTGGTTCTACGATAGATGTGTCGTACGCCGTTGTTCTACTGTGTGCGTACCGTTGTTCTATTGTGTGCGCAGATGCACAGATAGTTCCATTGTGTGCATTGGCTTTCCTGCATTGCGTTTTCTCTGAGACATAGATGACACAGCGAGACATAAAAAGCTTCGCTTTAATATGTTTTGGACGTTGGCAGATACGGAAACAGTTGTGATACCCTCTCATGAAGAAATGAATGATGATCGTTGACAGAAACTCGGAGGTTAGCAATGAATCTCGAGACCGAGGTACGGACCGATCCAAAAGCGAGAGATGGAAAATTTTAGGCTTAAGGCGAAGAGACAGGAAGAGAGTTGTGTTGGTCAGTGAGCAAACGGGAATAACTCATACCTTAGCTGACATTAAGAAAAAGAAATGGAGTTAGGCAGGCCATTTAATGCTTAGGGTAGATAACCGGTGGACAAGTATATTTAGAGAATGGGTGCACGGGTAGGAAGGCGCATTCGAAGACGGCAGAAACGTAGGTGAGGAGATTACATTAAAAAATTTGCAGCCGTAAATTGAAATTAGCTAACGCAAGATAGGGATAATTAGGGATCTGAGGGAGGGGGCCTTCGTCCTGCAGTGGACATAGGAATAGGCAGACGATAGTTATGATGATTTCGACGTGTTCAGAATATGCTTGAAACAACTGACAGAAGAATGAAGAGCTAATTTGTATAATATTGTCACAGGCAGAACCACAAAAGACTTCGGTCGAAGCTATAGATCTTTTATGAAGCTGTCCTGGCACCTTCGTCGTTGTCTTCTTCGGGGAGCAATCCAACATCCCTAGCATGTTGCACGGAATTGCAGCGAGCGGCTGTCATTTTTGTCAAGGTCGTGGCCTTACCCCCCTCCATATAGAACCATCGTCTCCATGCGGAACATGTATGCACTGGAGATTGGCACAGTGATACCGTTAAGGAAGACATAGATGGTGAGAAAGGTGTAGGGCTTTCCGGTCAGCGAGAGTAGTACATTTTCAACCTAGAGATATGAACGACATCGGACAGGCGTGGGTGTCGGGGACGGCGAGTGGTGCCTTCTCCTTCAGGAATCACTTCCTATGTGACGTCGCCGAGTCATTGAACGATCCTATATGGTCCGAAGTAGTGGCGCAATAGTTTCTCCGACCGACCACGCTGGCGGATCAGTGTCCAGACCCATACTTTGTCACCGGGTGGATAAGTCGCGTCTCGGTGAAGAAGATTGCATCGGTCGGCGTCGTTGTGTTGTTGGTAGCGGATATGCAATCGTGTGAGCTGGCGCGCCTCTTCGGCGCATCGGGCGAATTCGGCAGCATCAGTGACAACGTTAGAACAGTGGGTGGATAAAGCATTGCGTCCAACATTGTTACAGCTTCCCAGCCATGGACCAAACAAAAAGGGGTGAAGCCGGTCGTTTCTTGCATGGCAGTATTATATGCAAACGTAACGTATGGCAGAACGTCGTCCTAGTTTTTGTGGTCGACGTCAACATACATGGGAATCATATCAGCGATCCTTTTGTTTAGCCTTTCTGTGAGCCCATTCTTCTGGGGATGGTAAGCAGTGGCTTTGCGGTGAACTGTACCTCTGAGATGCATGATATGTTCTGGGAGCTGCGCTGTAAATACTGTGCCCCGCTCGGTTATAACTACTTTTAGAGCACCGTGGCGGAGTACGATGCCATGTACAAAGAAGGTCGCAATACGATTAGCAGTGCCTCGTGGGAGAGCTCGGGTTTCAATGTAACGTGTAAGGTAGTCTGTGGAAACCATAGTCCAACAGTTACAGTCCCCTCGACGTGGGGACTGGTCCAAGCAAATCTATGCCAACTTCCTGAAAAGAGATCCGCGGAGTATCAACGGGATGGAGATGTCCAGCGGGACGCACAGATGGTGTCTTGCGTATCTGGCAGTCGCGGCATATCTTCACGTACTGCTTTACGTCACGGCGAAGGTTAGGCCAGAAGTACTTTTGGCGTATACGTGAAAACGTCCGTGCGAATCCCAAGTGGTCCGAAGATGGCTCGTCGTGAGAGGGCCGCAGGATGTCGTCACGCAGTGCTGACGGCACTACAATGAGGCAGGCGGCTGCGGTTGAGTGAAAACCCAATTTGTTGAGGACGCCATCGCGGAGAAAAAAACGGTGATACCTTGCGGACGAACGTACGAGGTGGCTCTGGTAGACGGTTCTCAAGGTAGTCGATGAGAGGCCGGAGTTCTCAATCATCGCATTGTTGCTAGCTGATGTCTGATACTGTGATAACGAAAAAAAAAATACGTCTTCTTCATCAACGTCGAATGGGGATGGTTGAACAGGGAGCACGTTACAGGCAGTCGGCGTCGTTGTGTTTACGCCCGGACTTGAAAACTATCGTCATATCGTATTCTTGCAAGCGAAGACTCCAGCGTGCGAGACGGCCAGATGGATCCTTCAGAGCCAGCACAATGAATAGTGATCTGTCACAACTCAAAACGATCTGCCATACAAATATGGACGGAACTTAGCAATTGTCCACACAACAGCCAAGCATTCCTTCTCCGTAGTGAAATAGTTCATTTCAGCTGGAGACAAAGTGCGGCTTGCGTACGCAATGACGCGCTCGGCTCCATCTTGCCACTGTACGTGGACGGCACCAAGGCCAACATTGCTGGCACCCATGTGCAACTCGGTGTCACTGTTTTCGTCAAAGTGTCCTAGAACTGGAGGTGTTTTGAGACGTTTGTTGAGTTCACAGAAAGCCTCTTGTTGGTCATTCTCGCAGACAAACGGAACATTATCCTTTTTAACCGTTGCAAAGGTTTGGCTATCCGTGAAAAGTTAGCCACGAAGCGTCTATAATATGCGCAATACCATAGAAAACCGCGGAGTTCGTGTTTGTACGAAGGTGTTGGAAACCAAGCGACATCAATGGTTTTGTCAGCAACAATGTAATTATTATGTGTTTTCGTAATAGGCTTTGGTTTACCTTCGATGTTGAAGCGAAACAGTCCGCAAAAGACTGTAAAAGCTTCAAGTGCTAGCTTGTTGTTGACCTGATAACTTACAATTCACGTCAATTTTGCTGTTAGCCGGTACGTCACAGTTAGAATCTTCGCCATTGCGTCGTATACAGTTAAACAAGCAGGAGCGTCACTGACTGGCTCCAAATAGGTGATGGCAGTTCGTGGGGCTAAATGCTGGTATTCACGACTGAAATTGGTCACTGAAATCTGACAGTCCGTGACCACAGCTGCAAGATGCCGTGGGCTACGCAAACGCGTCGAGCCAGCAAGACTCACAGCTTGCCTTCAGCCTTTCCGAGATGGGGAGGCTCGTCGTCTGTTTCCATGGTTTAACGTAGTACTCCGTGGAGCTAAAGTAGCGCAGTCACCCGAAACGCGTAACAGCGTGGACTGTGGGTGATAGTCGCCCGAATGAGTTGAGTATTCGCTGGAAAAAGTGACAAGCAAATCGCGAAGGTTTATGATTGCGCCGTACTCACGAAGAAAGTCCATGCCGAGAATGACGTGCCGAGAGCACTCTGCCAGCATAATAAATGAACCGACAAATTTGGGGTCACAAATTTGTACCCTCACAGTGCATTTGCCGAGCGGCGTGAAAACATGACCACCGGCTGTACGGAGCTTAGGTCCTAGCCATGGTGTCGTCACCTTGCGAAGTGCAGTAGCCAGTTGTCCGCTCATAACAGAGTAATCGGCACCAGTTATCAACAAGAGAGGTTACCGGGTGGTTGCCTACAGAAACGAGTATGTCGGCTGAAACAGATTCACGGTTCGCAAAGAAAGGTGCCGAAAGTACGCAGACGTTGTTGTCGTCATCGGTATCGTCGTCGTCGCCGACGTCGTCGCCGGGGTATCGCAGCGGAGGATCTTTCGAAGTGCGGCCCCAGTGCGGACAGCGGCCCCACCCACGGAGGTCGCTGTTCTTAGTTTCCCCGACTTGGGCTCGTAGGCCGCGTGCCCACGGCAGCTGAGTACGTAGTGTAGCGACTAGGTGACGCCGATCGTCTAGGAGGTGTTGATCGTGAATGGCGCCTCTGCGGAGACGGAGATCGGGTCGCTGGCAGAGACTGTTCAAATGGTGGGAACTACGCGTACGGCGACGGATGTTGACTGGCCAGATATTGCGGGATTTCTCTCGGGCGCTCTCCCTCACGTGGGCGGCG
Source organism: Dermacentor silvarum (assembly GCF_013339745.2). Lineage (NCBI taxonomy): Eukaryota > Metazoa > Arthropoda > Arachnida > Ixodida > Ixodidae > Dermacentor > Dermacentor silvarum. The sequence goes on from NC_051160.1 coordinate 51,151,896, forward strand.
AGCGCCGGGGTGATAGCCCTGGAGTCTCATTCTTCGGTAGTAGCATGCATGGTACAAGTGGCCCACTTCGCCACAGTGGAAGTAGAGTGGCTGATAATCAGGTGTGCGCCACACGTCTGACTTTCGCGTATTGATTCGGGGGCTCATGGACTCGTACATATTTGTATGTGAAGCCTGACCCTGGAAGTGGTACAGCGGTTACGGGTTCACGGGCTGCGCAGGGGTTACGGTGGTTCACGGGCTGCGCAGGTAGCTTCATTGCTTGCTTATAAGTTAGAGCACTGCACGGGCCGATTTTTTCAGCCCGAGCCCGGCCCGGGCCCGTTTTTACGTTGGGCGGCCCGCCCGAGCCCGATCAAAACATTTATGGCGAGACCCGGGCCCGGCCCGGCCCGGCCCGCCACCCCTTTACCATAGGCCTGAGCCCGGCCCGAGCCCGGCTCGAAACTAGCCCGAACCCGGCCCCAGACCGAAAAATACATATTTTTCAGAGTTGAGACGCCCGAGAATAACTCGCTGCACGTTACATGCACACCACCAAAAAGCCCGAGCCCGGCCCGGGCCCGCGTCAAAAAACCCGAGCCCGGCCCGGGCCCGGGTCAAAACGCACACGCCGTGCGTGAGCCCGGCCCGAGCCCGTGAAAAAACTGCTCTACCCGGGCCCGGCCCGGCCCACGGGCCGGGCCGGGCTTGGGCTTTCGGGTAAGCCCGAGCCTGTGCAGTGCTCTATTATAAGTCAGTACGGGGTCAGCTTCAGGTCTGGTTTGCACGAATGGTGGTGCCGCCTGGCGGACTTCTTTGCGGACGATATATGTGAGAGATGTTACGGTCGGCTGAAATCGCACTCCCTGTAGTTGATCGAGCTCCTCACGCACGACACTCTCGAAGCTCTCGAAGCGCATCGGTGTCAGAGGGCAACACGAGAGAAGATGCTGATCCCAGGCTAATTTGGCGATCGTAGACCGATGAGCGTTGCTGAAGGACTCGCTCCATTGTTGTCGCCTCACTGACGAACTCGGCTACTGTCTGGAGGCCTTCGCAGCAGTCCAGAAAACAGCTGCTCTTTCACTGCACGCTTCAGCAGGCGGACCTTCTTCGCCTCATTCATGTCAGGGTCAGCACGCTTGAAAAATCGCGACATGGCTGCGCTTTCATTCACCTTTTGAATCCTACCCGGAAGGGTTTGCTCTGCTAGCTCTTTTTTTGTGGGACTGCTGTGCGTATCGCGTATCTGCCGTTGAAATTCTTGCCAGCTAGGTGGTGATGGATAGCTCGTGGTTGGCCAACCTTGTTCGGGCAGACTCCTTTAGGACGAAGTAAACGTTCCTTAGCTTTTTCCGTTCATCCCAATCATTAACCTCGGCCACAAGATCGAAGTCATCGAGCCAGTCTTCCTCGTCCTCAAAAGGCTCACCATGGAACGGCCGCGGCCAGCGTGGCGTGTGGAGAACCAGCGACGCAGGAGGCTGTCCCGTACCCTATGTCTCCTGTGTCTGGCTTGCGGTTTTGGTCGACATCCTCGGCAGATCTTGCAGGCCGTATTCCGGAGGCAGTCTTTGAAGCCGTCGGATTTTGCATAGGTTGTCCGGTTCCAGTTCCTGTGGGTCAGAGTACATAGACGCGTACCGAGCAATTCCACCATTTTGTCACAGACAAAACCACAAGACTTCGGTCGAAGCTACAGATCTTTTGATGATAATGATGATAGATCTTTTATGAAGCAGTCCTGGCACCTTCGTCGTTGTCTTCTTCGGGGAGCAATCCAACACGCGTAGCATATTGCACCGAATTGCACCAAGCGGCTGCAATTTGTGTCAAGGTCCTGGCAATATTGACATGGGATTCAACAATGCATTTGTCGATTGATCGAGGAAGGTATACGGAATATTTAATTGAAAGAGAGGCAGAGAGCTGAAATGTTAGAATATATTACTAGCCTGTGAGCTGGAGGTAGGCAGGCAGGCAGTGAACCTTATTTTAGGTCCTGAGGAGCGACTCCGAGAACCCCTTACGGGGGAGGAGCCACCGCGGGCCGCTCCCACGTTGGGACGGGCAGGCCGTGCCTGACCACCGCTTCGTGGGCCCTGTGGACAGCCCGTTGCTGAGCGGTGAGGTCGGTGCTCTTGAGCGCCTCCACCCACTCTTCTTCCGTGGTGAGATTATCGTGGTCCCGTAACGAGGGACACCGCCAGAGCATGTGTTCTAAAGTGCAGAAGGGATCGTCGCAATCCGGACAATCAGGCTCGAACGAGTACACGTACGTACTGACCCTGGCTAGACTGGGATATGACCCGGTCTGCAGCATGCGAAGGGTGGAAGACTGAGGCCTGGAGAGCCTGGCGTGGGGCGGGGGATAGACCCTCCTGCCGAGCTGATAGTGCTTTGAAATTTCGTTAAACGTGTGGAGCGAGCCCTTGTGGAACCCCGCGTCCGCGCCCTCGAGCGGCGTTTCCCCGGCGCGTTGGGTTTGTTCGCGCGCGCGGGCGTGGGCCAGCTCGTTGGCGTTGGGAACGACGGTGGAGACCTGAGGTCCCATGTGGGCCGGGAACCAAGTGATGACGTGGGGGGGGGGGGGGGGAGGCTCCTGCCGCAAAGCAGGGACGCCGCTTCCCTCGAGATCGAACCCGTGGCGAAGGCCCTGACCGCCGCCCGGGAATCCGTGTAGATCTGCGGCCTGCTCGCGTCCCGGAGGGCGAGGGCCACCGCGACCGGCTCCGCCAGTGCCGGAGACCAGCCCCGCACCGACGCGGCGTTAAGGAGGTTGCCCCTGTGATCTACCACGGCCGCCACGAATCGGTCGGCTGAACCGTATTGGGCGGTGTCGACGAACGCTACCGATCGCGGACCGCCAGCGATGGATCTGAGAAGTGCGGCCGCCCGGGCCCTGCGTCTGCCTACATTGTGTTGCGGGTGCACGTTGCGCGGGAACGGCGAGACCGTGATGGCCTCCCGCGTATCCGCGCAGAGCGCGCACCGCCTCTCCCTGACGGCAGTGGGATTGCAGCCCAGCGCCTCCAAGATCCGCCTCCTCGCAGGCGAGGAAGAGAGCCTGACGACCTGGGCCGTCTGCTGTGTCTCGACAACCTCGTCGAGAGTGTTGTGGACTCCCAGCTGCATGGACTTCTCCGTGCTGGCGGCCATGGGGATGCCGAGCACCTTTTTGATGCTCTTGCGCATCAGCGCTTCGAGCTTTGCCTTCTCGTATCCGTGCCAGCGATGCGCGGCGGCCACGTACATGATGTGGCTCATTAGGAAGGCTTGGTACAACCTGAGGAGGTTGTCCTCCCCCAGCCCTCCGCGACTGTTGGAAACCCTAGTGATGTGCCTGGCCATGTTATCCGTTTTGGTGGCGTAACGAGCGATCGTCTGTCCATTACAACCATTTGCCTCGATGAGCATACCGAGTACGCGGATGACCTCCACCTTGGGAATGACCTGCCCGATGGCCGTGCGAATGGAAATGTCAACCTTTTCCAGAGGCACCTGACCCTTGGGGATGCGCCTCCTCCTGGTCGGTCGATACAAAAGGAGTTCGCACTTGCGCGGGGAGAGCCGGAGCCCCGTGCCCGCCAAGAAATCCTCTGTGCAGCTCAGGGCCGCCTGTAGGGATTCCTCGACTCTACTTTCATTGCCGCCATCGCACCACACCGTGATGTCGTCGGCGTAAAGAGCGGGATTAACGCCGTTCATTTCGGACAGGCGGGCTGAGAGACCGCGCATGGCGACATTGAAGAGAAGTGGCGAGATGACCGACCCCTGAGGGGTGCCCCTTGCCCCCAGCTCGAAAGGATCCGACTTTACCTAGCCCACCTTGAGAGTGGCGCGCCTGCCCCGAAGGAACGAACTGACGAACCCGTGAAACTTGGATCCAAGGTCCATCTCCGTAACAGAATCGAGGATGTGCCTATGGGAAATTTTATCGAAGGCCTTTTCAAGATCCAGTGCTCGGATACCCCTGACGTCTCTGGTGTCCCTATCGATGATCTGGTGTTTAATGAGTTTCATGACGTCCTGAGATGACAGGGACGAACGAAAGCCCACCATGTTGCATGGGAAGAGTTCGCGTTCCTCAATGTACCTAGATATCCGTTTGTGAATGACGTGTTTCGCGACCTTTCCCACGCACGAAGTGAGCGAGATTGGTCGCAGGTTGTTTAGTCCGGGAGTCCGACCTGGTTTTGGAATCAGAACTACCGACGCGAGCTTCCAATCGTCCGGGGCGTCACCCGAATCCCACACGCGATTGATCTCGTCCGTTAACGTGGAGATGGCATTTTCGTCCAAATTACGAAGAAGCCTGTTCGAAATTCCGTCCTGCCCCGGGGCCGATCGGCCGTTAAGGGTAAAAAGCACTTCCCTAACCTCGTTTTTAGAGAAATGAGCGTCCAGGTCCTACCGCTGGAGACCCTGTGGGTAGGTTCTATGGGTAGGTATCTGTCGGCCAACGATTGGATAATGTCCTGCACGGTGGAGCCTGCCCGTTTGGCTTCGTGCAAAATCCTGTCCATAGCTAGTCTCTGGTTGGACTTTGAGGCCGATTCGTCTAGGAGCTGCTTCAGAAGGTTCGATTTGCCTCCCGTGCGCATTTGCCCATCGGCCGAATTACAAATTTCGTCCCACTGTTGAATAACGAGCGTGCAACAATGTTCCTCAATGGTGCGATTTATACTGCTATTCTCTTACGGAGTCTGCGATTGAACCGTTGCCCCTTCCACCTGACCAGGAGAGCAGCCTAAGCCTCGAGGAGGTGAGCGAGACGGCTGTCCATCCTGTCCACCTTGAGGTCCATGCGGATCGTCTTGGTGGCGGACTCGACGTCCCTTTTCAATTGCGACAACCATTCCTTAAAGTCTGTGGGATCCGCCATCCTTCCCTCCCTGATTTTTCGAAAGAGGTCGCAAACCGTGACCCTAAATTCGTGGGGGGGGGGGGGGATGGGCTGCTCGACACCTCGAAGGAGGTAGCCAGGATGAAATGATCGCTACCCAAGTTCTCGTCCAGGTTACTCCACGAGGCCGGTCCCACCCCCTTGAGGAAGGTGGGGTCAGGCGTGGAGTCCCTGGTGATCGAAGTGCCCGTTCTGGTGGGGAAGGCCGGGTCCATCAAGAGTACAAGTGCGTGATCGGCTGCCGTTTGCCAGAGGTCGCTCCCCTGTGCGGTCGACGACAGGTAGCACCACTCGTGGTGCGGGGCGTTGAAGTCGCCCGCGACCACCAGCGCGGAGCCCGCCTCCGGCCCCGCGGCCTTCGCCACGAGGGACGCAAAACGGTGTCTTTGGTCGCTGGGGGAACTGTATATGTTAAGAATAAAGATGTTGGATTTTAGCCACGCGTTGGGAATGATTTCCATTAGCGAATGCGCGACCTTGCTGTGATCCATGCGCATGGAGTGTACGACAAAAGAACATCGGTTGTACAGGAGGAAGCAAGTACGTGCCCCTCCTGCCAGCGCCAAAGACGGGGTGGGATCTGTAACCCTACAGCGAAACTGTTTCCCTAAGAGTTTCCTGTAATAAAATGACGTGCGACTTACGATCACATGAACAAACTAACTCCTGCAGGACTGCCTTTTTCGGCAGGAACCCAGCGCAATCCCACTGCCAGATTAGGAATTCCTTATCCGGACCCGCCATGTTTGGAGCTTTTGCTTGGCCTTTCATACGGGGAACCCCGTCTATAACCCTCCGCGTCTTAGGGTAGACCACTTCTTACCGCACCCGAGTACCCGGGGGTTGACTCTCCCAGAGCGACCCTAGTTTCGGGGGTGTTCACCCTGCTCGTGAGAGTAGCCACCGCTTCTACTAAGCTTATGACTGAGGCTTGGAGGCTGTGCACCGACTCCCTAACCTCCTCCATGGAGTTGCTAATCTCGCTTTTGAATTCCTCGATGTCCGCTTCTGCCTCAACGGGCTCCCCGAGAGCCCGCTTTTTGGCGCACCGCACCGGCTCCTGCGTTTCCGCGGGGAGCTCCATGGGGGCCTGCACGGGCGGCACAGAGGAACCCGACTTTCGAAATGACTCGAACTCGGCCCTGAGCAGCTGCAACGCGGCTCTGAGCTGTTCATTCTCTTGCTCTAAGTGCGCGACTCTAGGATTGCTCTGCTCTGGCGGCGAACCCTTCGTTACCTTTGGAGGCTTCTGTTTAACTCGATCGGCCCAGGCGGTCTCCTGGATCCTGACTCTCGAGTGAGAGCGCCCCTTGGAGCTGGAGCGCCTTCTGGACCAGCAGCGTCGGCCGATGATGACTGATGATGATTTATTGGCATCCCCTTTGAAACGGGGCGGCGACAAATAGTCACCTAGCCTGCTTGATTTAATGAGGTATACTATACAAGTTCTTTATCTAGCATTTTTGTATACCTCTCATTATTTTTTATTTTTCGAAAATTTACCTTCTACCGCTGCCTATGATTTTAAGAGATCAGGTCGTATCCATCTTTTCCCTGCTTTTTTCCACCAGTACTCCAATCGTCTCTTGCTGATCTCTACGGCTGATATGTTTATGTTTCCTTACACTTTAAACCCAAGCACTTCTGGGAGTTGCACGTTACCTACGGTTCTCGCTGGGTGGATCCCGTCGCATTCCATTAGGATGGGCTGAGTGCTCTCTGGAACTTTACTGCAGGATGCACGTCTCATCTAGTTCCGAATATTTGTTCCGATATGTTTTCGTCCTTGGGCAACCGGCTCGAGCCTCAAATAGCATGGCACGGCCCTTTGTGTTATCGTACGAATTTTCCATTCTAATTTCTTTCTTCTCATTCTTTAAATCTCGATTGTCCTTTTTGTTTCCATTCTTTGCATCCATGTCACGGTCTCTATTTCTCTCACTTTCTTTCTGATGACCCCTGGTTGTCTATTTACAGTTTCGATTATCCTGTACTTGGTTGTCAACTTCCTTGACCTCTTCCTCCATTCTGTGTCCACACTTTTCATGTAGAGATACTTGTGCACTTTAGCCTCCCATTTATTTTCATCCATGTTTCTCAGCCTTTCTTCAAAACTAATTTTGCTCTGGGCTTCTCTGACTTCAAAAGAGGCCCAACCCATGTCATCATGCACTGCCTCATTTGTCGTATTACCGTGTGCTCCCAAAGCCAACCGGCCTACTGATCTTTGGTTAACTTTCAAACCCGCCAATATATCCGATTTTAAGCATATAATGGCATTTGCGAATGTTAGCGCTGGCACCATTACTCCTTTCCAGATTCCACGCACCACCTCATACTTATTGTGGCCCCATAGTGCTCTGTGTTTCGTTATTGCTGCATTCCGCTTCCCCTTTATTTTCAGATTATCTTGGTGGTTGCTTGAGTAATTCTTTCCTGCGTTTATGTGTACGCCGAGGTACTTATATTGCTTCACTATGGGTATTACTTACTGTTGAATGGACACCACGAAGTTACTCGTGTGTTCATTAAAGATCCTTATTCCTGATTTCTCTGTGCTAAACTTAAGGCCTAGATTTGTTGCTGCATTCCCACAGATATTCGCAAGTATCTGTAAATCTTTTTTATTGTCCGCTAGTAGCACAATGTCGTCTGCGTACATCAGTCCAGGGACCTTCTGTTGCACCATTTGTCCATTACGAATGTAGGATAAATGAAAACCTAATTCGCTGTTTTCCAGTCGTCTTTCTATACCCTTGACGTAAAGCGTGAAGAACAATGGTAATAGAGGGCACCCTTGCTTCAATCCTTGGTGAGTTCCCACGATTTAATTTCCTTTTCGGCCTTCCCATACCACTTGTACTTGGTTGCCTCGATATATCTCCCTCAGCAGCTTCACGAAATCGTCATCTATGCCTTCGTATTGAAGAATATCCCACAACAATTCCCTGCCTACGTGGTCATAAGCTCCTTTAATATCTAGAAATGCTATTCATGAAGGTCTTTTCTGAGCTACTGAAATCTCTATGCACTGAGTTAGTACAAACATATTGTCTTGTAAGCGTCTGCCTGACCTGAACCCATTCTGTAGTTACCCCAATACATCGTTTTCCTCCACCCACTTCGACAGGTCTAATTTTATGGCTTGCATTGTCATTCGATATATCACCGACGTTACTGTAACTGGCCTGTACGAGCTCGTCTTATCCTTATCTCCTTTGCCTTTGTAGATGAGATTCATGTTGCTTTCACGCCATCCAACGGGAATATTCTTTGTTCTAATCACTTGCTCTATGGCATTAGTCAGCAGTGCCTTGCTTTTTGGACCGAGGTTTTTGATTGGCTGTATTGGGATTTCATTGGGTCCTGCTGCCGTGTTGTTAGGGACATTTTCTGCCGCCTTTTTCCAATAAAAGCTTTCTATGCTAAATTTTTATCTCCCTGGCCTCTCTGCTGGAGGATAAACAATGATGGAGGATAAAACAACATTTCTCTGTGCAACACCAGCGTAGCCATAGATACAAGCCTCGGAGGCAGTGGAAATACTATATTGAATGTCTCTATTTTAGAGTTCTCGAAAAATTTAATTCTTGAATCGAACCCAACACAGTTGTTGTAGGAAGATGAACTCCCGAAAATGCATTTGGTTCCCAATAGTGTCACATTGTAAACAATGTAATATAAAGCATCATACGTCGAATGAGTTTGGGGACAATTTAGAAAATTTTACAGATCATTTGATAGGTGTACATCATTTTTAACTCAAGTTGCAGATAGGTAAGGACCCTGTAGGGGGAATACAAGTGAAAACTAGTTGTATATTGTGCAGCATCACAATGAATGTACATGCCGAATAAATCGTAGGATTAGCACGTAAGCTGGCATTTTGCTTCATTATTTCACCATACATGGTAGGGGTGCAAGCATGGCAGCTTTGTCTGTAGGTAATGAATTGATTATCCTAAGTTTAGAATCAAACTGGTAAACAATTTGAATAAGGCCATATTTACAAAATGAGTCAGAATCACCATGACCTTGTTATTCAATACGCTGCCTCTGCAGATGGTGCCAGACCACGGCAACAGCGGTTTCCTTCCTTATGAATCGTTAGGAACGGTCAGCATTGTGGTCTGGCTTCTTCTTTGTGGGCATAACGCATCGGTATTCTTCTCTTAAACAAAATTGTTGCATAAAATATCCAATCTGGTTTTGAAAGAGAACAACACGTTCCTTGTGTAACGAGCTGCATATCCGCTTGCCAAACCTAAAACAAGAAACGTTTCGTTCCCATCAGGAGACACACAAGGTGGAAGTCTTAATAATACCCCCACATATTTTATGTCGTCGTCAATAAAGCAACCCAGTTAAAGCAGCCCGCCCTATTCATAGTCCCGGCTGCAGCTTCGTTGCAATAATTTCCATGAAGCAGCATTGTTCGAGGCGCAGTTGTGCGCTGAGAATGCCGCGCTCACTCTCATCTCATCTTCCCCTTGTGCTTGAAGCCATCCACACAAGCGACAATCAATCAGGAAAAAAAACGAAGAAACGCAGACAGCTGGGCGAGCCAGTAGAATGACATATTTACTTACAGCGTGACTAAAGGACAGACAGACAACGCGAACGCCCACTCATGACTGTGGGATTTTTGTTAAGGAAACACGTATACATTGAAAAACACATGTATCCGCAACACAACATAACTGAAGTACCAACCCCCGAAAAAAACGCAAATCATGATAAAGACCCGCTAGCTGAAATATTATGAGCGTCATCAACAAACGCGTCCATAAAATAATTTGCATGGTCTGTAACGCTACTGAAGCCAAATGTATGCACATATTGCCACATTTCTTTTACCTTGTATAGGGTGTAAGATTAGGCGGGCTTTAAAATCAATTACAGGGGGAAAACCCCCCGCTGAGGAAATTCGATGCCACATGTGCCTGAATAATGTTCTTCACCCTGAAGAAAAGTCCATAGAAACTTACATTTGTACATCGATCCCGGCCATGGCGACCGCATTGCGATGGGGGCGAAATGCGAAAACACCCGTGTACTTAGATTTACGTGCACGTCAAAGAACCCCAGGTGGTCCAAATTTCCGGAGTCCCCCACTACGGCGTGCCTCATAATCAGATAGTGGTTTTGGCACGAAAAACTCTATAATTTATCGATCATTTTGATCGATGTAACACGGTTGACATCACAACCCGTTTTCGTAAAGAACATTGTCATGGCAGAGCACGAGTATTGACCTATGGTTTAGCTTTAAAATACTGTAACGCACTACTTCGCAAATATTGAACACTTTGTTTGAAAGGAAGACAAATTTCACCCCGGGAGAGCTAACCCCATTTTTAGACTACGTGCTAGTTCATGCCCATAAGGAGGAACTGCTCGCCTTTTCTGATCAATACTGCTTGTATATCCGTCACCTTTAGTCAACTTGGACGCTCCCTGCGGACGTCTTCTTTGCATGTTTGGGCGAACAGGCATTACTGAATATGGTAACTTTATCATTAGGCAGCTTCTTGAAGCTGGCCTCATAAGACTTTGTCATGGCGGAGCAAACAATAAACTATCCGACGTGAGTCAGTGCTCGGATTGCGTCCCTCCTTTGTGTCGAGTCGACTTCGCGTCCTCCATCGCACCTGCAGTTCTTTGTTTTTTCACACATTACTCCACCCCCCCCCCCCCCCCGTTTGTCTCGTGCCAGATCGGACGACGTTCATTGCAGGTGACTGAAGTAGCTCAATAAACATATATTTTGGCGTGTGTTACCTAGGCACATCCATTCTGGAAGAACGGTTACGTTATGGCGTCACACAAATATCACATACCCCATGCCAAAGTGCTATATTAGGACAGACATCCAGTGCAATATACGCCAATCCAAAATTTTCTACTAGGGCATACAGCAGACAGCACCATGTTGCCTATAAGGGAACATGAGCGATGGCCATTGTCCGCCAGGCAAGCCAGCAGCCAGCACATTACTTGTGGCCAGAGTTTACCCTCCTCTCAATTTTAAGGGGAATCTTTGCTAAACCTCGACCATTATGCGTTGCTGCTATCTGCTGATCGGCTAGTTGGTATCTCGGTGGAAATATTTGCGGAAAGCTATGCGAAATTTATAGCTGCGCTTATAGCATGTACCAGAGAATGAAGAGCGTACAATGGTTATGCTGGCCCTGGAGGTGGCTAATGAAAGCGCACATCACTTGTACGGATAAAAAAATAACATCTAACATTTCATACTATGCTACGTCATATCGACACTGCCGTCATAATGAATTAGAGTATTGCATGCAACGTTTTTTTTGTATTCGCTTGATTTTCTTTGATTGAACAATTTGATTTATGCCTCTTGCGGCATTCAAACACGTGTCCAACCTAGTATAGGTAAGTTCCACTGTGAGAAAGAAGGTGCAGAATCCGCCAACTAAGGTTTATAAGCTTCGTACTCCTCAGTATACGGAGTGTCCGAACTTCCGTGCCCCAAGATTTATTAATCTGCCGATGACACGTGGCTGGAGAGAACCAATTAAGGTAAAGTTGTTTTCCGTCGTTTGGAGATACTCACATTATGTTTTCGACTACGTATTATTACATATTTCGGCCTAATTATTTATTCAACTTCTCAAATATTGCAATTAGATGAAAATCGTCAATGAGAAATTTGAAAAGCCACGTGAAAAACTCCTGACACAGCTTTCAGTTTTTCAATACGTATTAGATAAAAGTGTTTTTCTGAGCGTGAAAGAAGCCCGCGAATACACACAGAACTGCCACGCGACTGGTCGCTAGATGCACTTTGTGTTTATTTGTAGAATTCTTTCACGCTCAGAAAACACTTTTACGTCGTACGTATTCAGCAACTCGATTATTCCTGTCAAATTAAAATGAGTGCTTCATCCTGTCCTTTTGTGGCTTTCATTCGCAATAAGTCTGCTTTTGCACTGGATATGCATCCTGAAAAATTACCTTCTTGCACTGCTTGCTCGCATCCTGATACAACTACACATATCTCTGAAAATGAGTAACAATTCTGTCTGAAAATAGCAAGGAAACATGCAGTATGCCCAAACAACTGTACGTGGGGCAACAAGTTAAAGACGTATGGCGCTGTGGAAAATAAACAAAATGGTAATTGTTATCTTCAGTGTTTTTTATTTTGAAGTAGGAAATTGTTCCTCATGTACGAATGCATATTTTCAATATGTCACCTACATAACTGAAACAGTAGCCGTATTTGCCCTAACGCCTATATATTTCACATGAATGTCGTACATCCTGGTTGAATCATTGAATGTTCGAAGTCTACTTGTGTTGAACAAGCGTCCACGTACGATTTATTTTTATCTTCTTGTGTTAGAACGTGAGTATTATATGGTTCGATACAGACAATAATTCGTACCATAGAATACACAAAACGTTGTGATATCCTTTCATGTGGAAAATGACTGAGAGAATAGCAGGCGTATGCTTAGGTTAAAAGACTCCAATATTAAACTGTGGGTCTTGGTCTCAATTTCTGTGACTTCCAATAGAGAACAATCATTGAAATTTATGCAGTGTTTGAATTTTATGGCCGTATTGTCATTATGATGTTTCGAAAGCACAAAATCAGGCTTTTTTGCTTGTGAGACGGTTCGGAGGCGCTTGCTATGCCATTGAACTTGAACATAACATTGTAAACTCATTTCCTAGCTGATAACCACTGTCGCAGTTAAAGTCGCGGGTTAGTTTGAGCCAGTATGACTGCCGGAGCTTTACATTAAACATTCGTAGAAGTTTATCATATTGTGGCCTTTCTCACATCTGAATATTTAAGTAGCAGAGTGACTGTTTGAGAAAATGGCCGTATAAAAGCACGCACGAAGCGTTCGCTTGTAACTCCTACACTATACACAAAGTATGTGGGGAAATAGAAAAATGACACGTAAAGGTTAGGCTGATGACATCAATGTGCCGAGAATTTCGTGTTCGAACTCTGCCTTGACGCACGTAGTTCTCGATATTGAAAAATAAATGTTGGACGTCTTCAAAACCTACCACAAGAATGATCTTTATTTATTTTGTAACCTTCAGATGGCCTTCAACATGACATTTGCGCTATAATCGAGGAGGGTATGTCGTACATACAATATGTGATTCACCGAACAAACTACAAAATATAATACTAGCCCTTAGACCAAAGCCGATGGTAAAGATTGAAGCTGCTTCCGCAATGAAGATGCCATGATTGAGAAAGACCTGGGTATCGATGTTCGCGTAATGTTCACCAACTGGGTTTTCGTTCAAAAAGCACAAGTACATGAACAAGCTGTCCTTACTGAATACAGCCGATTGAATCGACAGCGTGTCCCAAAATTTACGCAAAATTTCAATTTTGCGCCATTTGTTCGTTAAAGTGATGCCAAAAAAGACAGCGTAACTACTGACACTTCAAATTATTAAAAATGAAACAATGCACTAAAGAATAACGCGTTTTATTGTCAGGTAATATTTTTAAATAATGAAGGTTTGGCACCTACAGTTCGCAATTGTAAATATTATGGTCGGAATAGGTATTAAATTCATCAACTGTTGAGGGTTATTTAGAAATTAGGGAGACTAGATCAAATCAGTGATCTTAGACAATCTGGTCGTCCATCAACAAATAGTTCAACACAATACATCGAAGCAGTGCATGAGAGTGTTGCTGGAAGTCTAGGTACACCAATTCGGCTCCACGGTAAAAAAAATGACATTTCGGAAGCTCTATACAGCACATCCTCAGAAAAGATTTGCATCATCATGCTTACAAAGTTTAATTGACTCAAGAACTGAAGCCTACTGACCAAACACAGAGAATAGAGTTGGTTCAATTGCTGCATAACTGCAACAAGTCAATTATTGCATGAGTCATTTTCTAGCCGTGTAATTTTCGCTTTTGGTGATCAGAAATGGCCGCCCAAATCATGTGACTAACGCATATGGAGTATTTTCTTTAGGGTTTTTTTAAGCCTAAGGTATATGCCGACAAGCCCACGACCACCCACGCCTTGAAGGGGGAAATTGAACGCTGTAGCAAAGAAATCCCGCCACACTTATGCGAAACAGTCATTGGGAAATCGCCCCGAAAGAGAGCGTACGTGCCAGAAAAGCCGTGGACGCGCTTACTCGATATGCTATTCCATATACAGCCCTTATATGTATATTTTTACAGTTTGTATTTGTAAACCTGTGCTTTCTATCAAAATTTCTTCTTGCGTGAATTTTGAGATTGCTGTGCCGTAGATTGTCTGTGCCGTAGATTGCTGTGCCGAGATTGTCTGTGCCGTAGATCCCCGTACGTTAAGGACAAACATTTCTGTATTAAACACCCGTATAGCCATAGAAACAAGCCTCCAAGGCAGTGCAAATCCCAAATTTAAATGCCTATAAATAAAAGTGTTCGAATTGTGAAATTCTCTAATAAAATCCAAAGCAGTTGTTCCAGAAGTATGACCTCCCGACATTGCATTGGGTGACCAATGTTTTGGCATTGTGAAACAATGTGATATAACGAACGATGCGTCGAGCCAATTCGGGGAAAATTTATTAAATTTAACACATCATTTAACAATTGTATCCCATTCTTGACTGAAGTTCGAGATAGCTATGGACCTTTCAGGCGGAATACAACTGGACAATAATTGTATTTGGTAGAGAATCCCAATAAAAGTGTATGACGAATGAATCGTACGAACAGCACGCCAGCACGTGATAAGTTTCATTCTTCATCCACACGTGCTAGCAGTGCAAGCATGGCAGCTTTGTCTAGGCAAAGAATAGATTACATTAAATTTTGAAACCATGACCTTATTTGCAAAATGAGTAAAAAATATTCATTGAGACATTGCTATTCAATAGGCTTCCTCAGTAAATGGTGCTAGACCGCACCAACAGCCATTACCTTGCAGCTGAATTTCTAGGAACGGTCCGAATTTCCGTCTGACCTCCCCCTTGTTGACACAACAAATCGGTATTTATTTTGTTAAAAATGTGCCAGAAACTATCGAACGTCGCTTTCAAAGTCAACAACACATTTCTTGTGTAACGAGCTGCATATCTCTATATCATCCCGGAATCAAGATATTATTTGGGCAAATCAGCGGACACACACAGTGGTAATCGTGTTGTCAGCCACAATGCCAAATTATACCACGACATATTATGTCTTATTGTAATCAGAGTACACCAATTGAAGCAACCAGGCCTAATCGTAGTCCTGGTTGCTACCTCGTTGAAATGAATTCCGCCAAGCAGTAATCCACGAGGCGCAGTAAAGTTGCTTCTCCTCCAGCTCTTCGAGGGCAAACGATTCTTTAAAGAGCCTTCGTTGCCATCCAGTGACCATTCGCGCTCAGGGAGGCCAACTTTGGAACACACCGGTTTATAAAACAAACTAGCATACATCGACTAGCGGCGGTGGATTATCGGCTCACTCGCCTTCCCTCCTCATCTCTACATACTGTTTATTATATGTTTGCGAATGGGGGTGTTACCCTTATTTTAGGTCTTCTCGCTCACATCCTGCCAATCATTTCTTTTGAAAGCAGGCGGAACAATGAAAAAGCCACACTGACCGAACGCCTTTTTTTTAGTCCGTTTTTTTTTTTGAACAAAGACAAAATGACTTATACGAACGCCGCATGACCCTCTTGCTCGAAGTTCACGCACCTCGATGCAGCTGGCCCGATGGAATGGCAGGCCCCACAAACACATAATTCGCCCCGCGAGCTACTAACCCCAGACATGCTGCTGGATCATACTCTTGTGTGACATTGCCGCCAGTTCTCCCTTTACACACGCATTCTCGACGGCGTAAAACGTGTATCTCCCACACCGCAACTGGAATGCTGCCATCCACGAGAGTGCCTCTATTTGTGTTAGCCCACAAGAACGCGCCTATATGCCGCTGAGTGACATGCGCGCGGTGAGGCGGCTGCTTGGCCTCTTGTTAGAGGTGCTAGTCCGTAAAATGTGTTTATATATTGGGCATCGCAGTGGAAGTGCGTGATCCCCAGCGGTGCTTGTCTCAAAGAGCAGCGAGTTCTAAGAACACAAACGAGCGTCAGTTGCGACCGAACCTGCTTGAGGGGCATGTCAGCCAACTTATCTGCAATTGTGGACTCTGAATACTGCGATCGGTCTCACAACCTTCTCTTCGCCTTGTGGTTCACGTCATCTACACATGCGCCAATCAATCAAGTAAGAAAGGAAGAATCGTACATAGCCGAGCCCAGTAGAACGGCATCCTTACTTACAGTAAATAGTAAATAGGCTATTTCTTGTATTATTTGTTCTTAATGGCTAAGCAACTTGGAAAAAAGTTTCAAGGAGCTGCTTACAAACGATTTCCACAAATATCGGTGAGCTGTAAGCATTTCAGCGGGCTGGCTTTGTGTCGTCTGGCTACGTTGAACGGTGGCACCGCGGCAGACGTTGGAGAAGGTATAGTATTGTGGTTCTCCAACAGCTACGAGTTCACTTTTTTCTGTAAAAACACATTGTGGTGGTACATGTTTACCTCAGTTTCAGTTCCGGTTTTAAAGCCTCCTCGAACAACAAGCGTTTAGTGCTGCAGCCGGAGAGGTTGGTATTACCAAAATTTGGCGTGAAATGGCCTTGTCAGCGGCTCTCGTTCTCGATCCCCAAGGCATTCCGTGCGCCGTCTGGGCCCACACAGGTGCAAACAGCCAGAATACCAGGCATGGTCGGCTTCTTACTATAATCTGCCATCCTGCCGTCCCTCTTTTCCCTCAAGGCACTCAGCAGAAGGGACGTTCGGTGGCTCCCAACGAGCTGCCGGAAGTCGGACCGAGATCTATCGTCGCGACGCCTGCTGAGCGCACGAGGCTCTCTCGCCACTCCCGGCGGCGATTTTCGCCGGGCGTCGTTTTTCCGATCGGACCGGGTCGCCGGCGAGAGCCAAATTTTTCGACGCCGAGCGTCGAGCGACCACCGCCGGGCGAATTTGTCGCTTCGACACAGGTTTTCCGCTCCATATATCCGGCTTTAAGGCTTAGGTTCCATGTGTTTTTGTATCCTTGCGTCAACAATAAAAAAGGTAAGCTTGGGACGATCCCGGTGATCGTGAAATACCGGGCCGACCCGCGGCGGAGGTAAACCAGGCGTGAAGCCCATTATTATTATTATTATTATTATTATTATTATTATTATTATTATTATTATTATTATTATTATTATTATTATTATTATTATTATTATTATTTCCGTTTTCCAATTCTGGACATTGGACTTTGTAATAGCACTCTTGGAATGTTCCCATTGCCCTTACTTCGCTTCCGACGTAATCGCGCTGACCTGTTTCTTTTCAAGCTCCTTCACGGTAACCTCACGTGTCCCGAACTTCTCAGCTGCATCATGTGTCGCAAGATCACCAGAGAACATAGACCTCGCCATGTTCCTGCCTGCCATCATGAACACTCATCCGTCCACAGAATACAGAGTCTTTATAACGCTTACTTTCGTGATCTTGATATCTTTCATAACTCGTTGTCATCGTTGTTTTCCGAGCTTTGCTTTGTGTAATAGTGCCGTGCATTGTTCAAGTGCGCTTCTCCTCCATTTTCTTCTGTATTAGCGCTTTGTTGTAGGTACTCTCTCCTTTTCAAAACTTTTCTTTAAATATATTAATTTGTTTATTGATATTTCCCTGCTGTGTTTTTTTTTTTTTGGTTTTTAAGGTTGCGTGTGTCATCAGCGCAGACCTTAGGGTTGTTCCTGTCCACGTTAAATAAACATGATGATTATAATTATTATTATAAGTATTATTATTATTATAGCTATAAATAAATCAAGATGTATTGTTTTAAGTAGATGTATATACTGGAGTCCTTTGTGTAGAGCACATGGACTCTTGAGCAGGTGGCGTTACTATAGACAGAAAAGACAAAATGTATGCACAACCATACGCCCTTGAATCGCATAAGGACAATGACACCGCCTGTGGCGATGTCTGTGCCGAAGAAAGGAAAAATGGAGATTGTGATATCCACTGTGTACATATCTCTAGGCACACCTCAGTGTGATATAGGGAAGTTGATGACCACGAACTTTGCATAGGTTAGCCGTGAATTCACTACCCCTGAAATCATTGTTGAAGATTTCAATGTGGAGATTTCAAAACCAGGCAAGAAATGGTTCACTAAGTTTGTGCTAGAAGTGTTTGATTTGAAGTGCCCCACCAATCCAAGTCACTGAACTACACAACAGCGGTCGTGTATTGATTCAACTTTGGCCAAGATTATGGCAGAGGTTGTAACCAAACCAATCATTGTATATCACAGTAATCACAGTGATCACAAACCTGTCATCAATACCAAAACCGAATGATGAAAAGAAGTACATGTACCCTTGTCAAACCATCTGTGATGCGCTACAGCTTCGCTGGTCATCCACCTTGACAAAGTGGATTGGCTCCTCAACTTTTGTTACCTGGTATGCCTGTGAAGTTAGGCATGCTGTCAAATTAAATACAGGCAAACAACCCCCACTGAGCAAATTCGATGCAACATTTGCCTGACTATGTTTATACACCTGGAAGAAATGTTCTTGGAATCTTCCATTTATACATCGACTATGTCGGTCGAAGAAACACAGTGCACAAAGCAACGCAATTTTACAAAGAACACCATCACGGCAGGGCACAAATACTGATCTATATCTTACCATGAAAATACTGTGAATAGCAGCACTTCTCTTCACATGAGTTTGGACTACTTGGCAAGCATTGAACAATATCGTCGAAAAGAAGACAAGTTTCGCCCCGAGACAGCTAGCCATATTTTGATACCACGGGCCAACTCATGCTCATCAGGAGGAACTGCTGGCCTTTTCTGATCAATATTGTTTGCACTGCCACCACCTTTGTCAGAGCACCCTTTCTTTCACTTGGATGATTTCCGCCGGACGCCCTCATCATGAGCTTGGATTAACCAATTACGTTACCGCTGTGCACTGCGAAAGAATAGCTGTTGGCCGGATTGATACAAAAAAGCCAAAGAGCGTCACCGAGTTTGTTCCGGAGGGCACAAATATCGAGAAGACACTTGAAATGCTCACCAGACAATATAAGCGCCATGCTTTGACAACAATCGCCACTGCAGCAAGCTGCCGACGATTTGCGCGAGACATTCAGAGCGGTTGTACTGTAATAGCTGCAGAAGTTCATCTAAAGTTTGGAGTCTGCGGTAGCCTCTATCGCTGACATATATGGAGTAATTTCAGAGCAACTGGGAGTTTCAGAAGCTACCGCAAAACTAGCCTGAATCGATGTTTTATGGCACCGTCGCCCGCCGTTGATTACCCGTTCCCCTCCGCGCCCGCGTCAGTGTCTCAAAACACCGAAACTCCATCGCCAGCCGCCACAGCTGCCAGCCCGCCAACCTGTGAGCCCGCACAATGTCCTAAGGAAGACGGACGTTTGGTGTGGCCCCCTGACTGCCTGCTCTGCTACCAATGTGGAGAAACGGGTCACGTCTACCACATGTTCCCACGCCGCGAAATGGCACTACGATTCTTCGCCGTCAAGGCGCCTTGTTCACAGCCTGGGACGAATGACTTCGTGAGATCATCAATCAAGTCGTCGCCACTCAGAGGAGACCTCGACGACCATCTCCTTCGCCATCACCAGGCCACTAGCTGTCGCCGCAGCACACCGACCTAACACCGACCTAACCCCTGAGGGGCCCCTTATTCTTTATCTGGAAAACTAAAAGCAGCCACCAGTGGAAGTGCGCTTGGTGCTCTTGGAAATGCCGAAGTTCCTCCGGTGCTGACAGTGACCCTGCCATCTCTACGACGTAGCAACGACAAGCAGAAATGCAGAGGAATCTCATAACGAAAGAACCCGCTGTCAAAAGAAGCCGTGACAGCGCAACGTAGCAACAGCAAGGCAGTGCGATGCAATCGTAATCCGACTGCAAGACCCAACGTTATTGCAAGACCGAGAACCAACGATCTCACCCTGCTTTTCGACAGCCACGAAGTCACCGCCCTTGCAGACACACGAGCGGACTGTTCCGTGATCAATGGACCAATCGTCACAAAATTGATGAAAATCAAGACTGAATGGGATGGCCAAGAGATCCGGGCAGCTGAAGGACACCTAATTAGGCCGATTTGAATCTTCAGTAATGTTTTCATTTATTTCAAACGGCTCTGTAATGGAAGGTATTGTTCATCAGTACACCTCACGGCTGCCTATTGACAAATAGAAGACGACGGGAGAGTTGGAAAGAAGACCGACACTATCCCGCCGCACGGGCTCTTTGAGTTTAATGTCCAGGGGAAGTGTTCTGAAACGTTCCACTTCAGCGAAAGTTCGCCTAGCTGATAGCCACGTTAAGGAGTAGCCGGCGCCTTATTTCTGCGTCAACATCTCGTTATATCATATCAATAAAAAATAATATATCAACCGGCTGCTTACCTGTACGTCAGCATTCACTACCAACACGCGCAGTCCAACGCTTCGCAACACACGAGAGAGTCCACCGCGCGAGTGCAGAGCGGCTCAGATGTGTTGTTTTCAAATGTATCGGCCGCAGCACTACACATGCCTGCTCGTTTATTCGATATATGTCGGGAGCACCCAATGACACCGTGACGTCAAAATGACGTAGACCAGAACTACTAGAGGGCGCAATTTATTTCCGGTTTTGCTCAACCAGCATTTGCGTGCGCCTGAAGGCGAAATTGTCGCCTAGGCGAACTATCGCCAGAGTGGAACGTTTCAGAATACGTCCCCAGATGCCGTTCGGGCTTTGCTTAGCGCCTGCAACGTTCCAGCTCGTCATGGACAGCCTGCTTGTTGGCTTGAAGTGGTAGACTTACGTCGTCTACTTGGATGACCTCGTAGGACATGAGGTACCTTGAAGCTTTACCAGATGCAATCAAGTCACCAAGACTCACTTTGAAACCGTAAAAGTGCAAAAGTGCCGCTTCACGTACGAAGAGAGTCTCGATTATGTCCAAATCTACTGAAGACAGATGGAGACACTGAAGAGCTTTTCGCAGCACACCATCAAGAAGGGACTACGCAGATTTCTTGGTCAATTAATGCACCCATTACAGGCGCTTTGCCATGGCATTTTGCCGAGCCACTGACTCGCTATACGAAATCAGTCATCGAGTTCAGCAGGGGAGCGCCGCAAGTCGAAGCATTTCATGAGCTTAAACTACATCTGTAGTCACCATCCGTTCTCGCCCGCTTTGATGAAGATGGCCACACCAAAATATAAACTAACGAACGTAGCAAGGTCGATCGAAATAGGTCGAGAAGTTTCAGGCGAAAACCGGTTCAGAACGAATTGTCACCGACATCAGCAAGGGTGGTTATGGGAGCAGCGATTGAAGCGCGAATATGTTTGGATAGAACAAATACTGGGAAAGAAAAAAGTATACTTTAATGAAAGCAAGACAGACTTAGATGGCGCTAAGCCCCATTCATTCAACGAAAAAAGATTACTAATCTATTTTAGATACACATGGCGAAAAAAGAAGCGACAACTCCATTGTACTAGATCATTATCAATAAATAGCTTTTTTCAGCGCCCCCCGATAGCGGCGGGCGTTGACGCCGCAATCACTTGCAATACAATGCAGCTCTTGAAGTGTGGAGAAAGGCACGCTCGTAAAGTTCACGTGTTACAATAAGCACTCCTCACATGTGTGTTGTTTTGCTTGTCGACGTTTGTCTCAATTTATTAACGCGGGTAATTTCATTGTTTAATAACCTGTTCAATCAAAGGTGAGTTGCAACCGCCAGATAATTGTTTACTTCAGTTCTTTTCGTGCGGCAGCGCTGGCCGACGGGCTTGGCGTCCGACGAAAGGACGAGCACTATACGGCGAAAGCGTTCGTCGGCCTCTAAAGAAAGTATGTTCTGTGCACCGATGCGATTTCTACGCCCGTACGGCTGACCTTTTGCTGCGTCGCTTTCCGTGGTGAAAGCAGTGAAAGCTCGAGACGCCTAACAAGTCAAATGGCCAGGCGCTTGAATACAGAGTTCTAATGGCAGGCCCCCGAAAATCAGTTTCGCGCCTTAGAGAACAAAGTGTTTCAACGGATATTTATTTATTTATTTATTTATTTATTTATTTATTTATTTATTCATGCATTCATTCATTCATTCATTTATTCAAGAATACCTGCGTCGCCTCGAAGGCACTATCGCAGGGGGGGGGGGGGGGCAATTAGATAAATATATGTCAATTCGTTCCCAGAAATAAACAATAAATACACAATGCAAAGTAACATCAAGGAGGAACATACAATGAGTTAACATTTTCAAGCGTAATAGAAAATTTAAACAAAATTGAGACAGTAATGCATTGTCACAAACACAGGTGGGAAAAAATATCGTGGTTATCACACACTTAAACACATTCTTCCGGCAACTAATTCCAATCTTTCACCGTTTGTTGTAAGAAGGATTCAGCAAAATGGTTCGTATTACACCTGCATTCACGCACCTTCTTTAGTGGTCGACTCGATTCGAGACATAAGTTGGCTCCGATAGGTAGTTGTGGCTATCAATGCCTGTTTGATTATAGAAGATACGGTGGAAGAACTTGAGTCTAAATTTTTTTTCTTCTGGTGATTAACGTTTCCCAGCCCAGCAATTCTTTTATTTCAGTGACACTTTCGAACGGGTTGTATCTATTGGAGACGAAGCGTGCAGCCGGATTCTCAAGTTTTTCTATTACTTGAATCAAATAGTTCTGATATGGGTCCCAAATCATAGAGGCGTATTCGAGGATAGATCTTACGTGCAAAAAATGTTTCTTTAACATCTTTGGACGCTGATTTGAAATATCTACGATTAAAAAACAACACTTTACTTACCTTAGATATTGAAAGCTGAATGTGTACGTTTGATTTAACTTTCGGTGTGAAGTAAACGCCAAGGTACTTGCACTATGAGACGCTTTTATCGTTGTGTTTTCAACATTGTAGTGTTTGAGGTTCGAATTTTTTATTTGAAAAGCGGACGTGATTCCATTTATTATTATTCAGATTCATTCGCCACCTTAGACACCAATTTGCTATTTTATCAAGGTCCCTCTGCAAGATTGTTACATCTGATGGTAAATTTACTTTTCTGTAAAGAACACAGTCATCTGCAAAGAGTTTCATGGGGGACTGTATGTCATCTACAATGTCTATAATATATATGAGGAATAATAGTTGCCCCAAAACGCTGCTCTGGGGCACTCCTGAGGATACGATTATGTGTGTGTGATGAACTACACCCATTAAGAACTAGATAATTACAAATCCAGTTTTGGGTTTTATTATGCATGTTCAAAGACGTTAACCTAATATTTATTGAGGGATGAGATACTGTGTCAAACGCTTTTTTAAAGTCTTCGAATAGTGAATCTACATGTTCGTTCTTGTCAATAGAGGTATCTATGAAGTGTTGGAATTCAACTAATTGTGTGTTGCATGAGTAACCCTTACGAAATCCATGCTGTGAGGCAGTAAAAAAGTTAGTCGACTCAAGTTATTTAAGTAATTGACTATACAATATATGCTCAAAAATTTTGCAGGATACTGAAGTTAGGGATATAGGCCTGTAATTTTCCACTAGTTTCTTTTCTCCAGATTTAAAGCAGCCGCGAGTCTCCAGTCCTGTGGAACCAACTCAGTCTCGTACGAGATTTGAAATAAAATGCATTGATATTGTGCAATAATGCCGTTACATTACTTTAGAACATAAGAAGGAATTATATCAGTAACCATAGATTTAGAGGTGTCCAATTCCTGCAAAAGGACAGTCAATACCGTGTATATCGATGTTTATTTCAGGCATGCAATGGTCAAAGGCACACTTAGGAGGCAGTTATGTGGTCGCGTCAGACGTTAGTCTCTCCGAAAACACCGATTGAAAATGAAGATTAAACACTTCAACCTTTTCAGGGTGTGTCGTTAAAGCAGTGTCATTCGATTTTAGAGCGGGAACTGAAATGTTGTCGGTTCTAGTTGTTTTTATTTATTTCCAGACAGCTTTAGGTTCTTTTCAGGTCTGTGTTTATTCAAAAAATTATTGTTTCGCTTTCTTTATTCCTAGATTTAGCATCCGGTTTGCATCCTTTAAGTGTTGGCGGTTGAGTCAAGTGCTTTTATTACAGCATTTTTGTACGCCCTTCTAGCTTTCCGTATCAGTCTATGTACTCCAGAATTAAACCACGGTTTATGTTTTTTCTTTTGCTGCAGGAATTTTATAGGAACATATTCCTCTAGTAGTTCTAATACTTTGTTCCGAAGGGTGGACCATAAATGCTCTGCATCACTACTCTCTGACAGACGCCGGAAGGTTGGCAAGTATGATACTATTTGTGCCTGGATGGCGTCAAAGTTGCCTCTCTCATATAATAATACTCGCCGAGGTAGTTGCACACTATAGGAACCACTGAAATGTTTAAGTTTGTAATGACCACATCGTGGTCACTAAGGCCAGGTTGCGTTGAGACTTTGGTCACAATGTTGGGGTCGTTACAAAGGAGCAGATGTAATGTAGCTTGTTGTCTAGTAGGAACACGTATATATTGGGTTAAATTGTTTAATAGAATTATTTCGCAAAAAGTTGTATTGATTCGTGATTTGTTAGTTATTACGCTGTCAGTAGTCTCAGTTATGTCTGGGAGGTTAAAATCCTCGCCCAGAAAAACACTATCAGGGAGCACTTATAAAATGTCAGCAAAGTTATGAATTGCGGTTCCATTACTATCGGGTGGGTGGTAGAAGGAACCAAATACTAGTTTATACCCTTTTGACACGTGCAGTCGACACCATACTGATTCAGCATCATTGTCAAAATGAAGAACTTCACTGGACAAGTCGTTTGCTATTAGAATAAAAACGCCCCCGCCGTGCCGGTGTCTATCTTTACGGTAGACAGTAAACTCCGGTGGGAATAATTCGCTGTTCACGATAGTCTTTTCTAACCTGGACTCGGTGCCTAGTACAACGTGCGGGTGCACAGTTGCAACCATAGAGGCCAAATGGTCCGTCTTATTTTTTATTCTTCTGCAGATAACTAAGAGCACGTAAAATCCTTTAGGTTCAACCGAGCCGTCGGTGTTGGTTGGAGGTGGCTTATCATGAGCATGTCATTCTCTTTCATCCGAATGCGCCGGCGCTCTCAGCAGAATAGGTTGCCGCGTATTATAGTCCCATGTATTTGTGTCGCCATTTATAACTGCCTTATCGTATTTGTTGCCTTATCGCCTTATCGCCTAAAGCCCAAACCGCATGAGAGTGATTTGGTGCGCGACGGCGACGAGCGACGGCTTCGAACGACAAAACGAGCCGTCGCGCGAACAGATTGCTCGTTCTTTTCGCTCAATCACTCGGTTCTGGAATTCTAGAATTCCTCGCTCGTCGCCCGGAAGTGCTATCAGCGACTAGCCAATAGCGCGAAGCTGGAACTGGATATACATCATTGAAGTACTACCGACTGTCGCACGGAACGAGCAAACGACTAGATTTTGATACGTGCAAGGATAATACCGTAGTGCAAGACCTTCAGAAATATTTATGCTGCTTTTTGCACTAAAACACATCTACTTAAATTAATAAAGCACGCGTCACGCCAGTTCCGGCCCGTATTCGCTGCCCTCATACCGGCACCACCGGGGAGACGTCGCTCCAAGTTGTCGCTCGTCTCGCTGCTCGCATGCATTACGACTTGTAGGCGACGAGCGAACGCGACAGCCACCTCCATCGCGTCGCTTGTCGCTGTCGCGCGCAAGATCGCCTGCATGCGGTTTATACTTAACTTACTTATCGTATATGACTTCACATTATTATTAGTGCGACAGCAATTATATGGACACTTCAACCGGATTTCTGCCGTCGCCGTCGTCGTCGCCGTCGCCGTGAGGTTCCCTATAGATAAAATCTTCGCCGCGCGCCGTATGCCCGAGCGGAAGCGTGCGGGGACGCGCGCTATCACGGAGAGCGAACGCACTCAATCACCCACGCGCAAGCAAGGAAGCGGCAAACCCGCGCCGGAGGGAGCGCGGGGGGGGGGGGGGGGGGCGCACTTCTACTCTGCCAACAACCGCGCTCGTCGCTCGCTCGCCCGCACAGTATCTTATCTCCACACGGCTCTGACCTTTATGCGCCGTGCATTCGCCGCTCAGTTTTTGTTGAAGCGATAGACCGCACGTACCTTCGCCCGCTGCGCGGCGTATGCGCTCGCTGCCAGCGTTTTGACAGTCGTTGGCTGGAGTCATTCAGTGTGATCTACTCATGTTTGTTTGTGCGCGTTCACACCACGCTTGTTCATTCAGTCAGTAACAGTCGGGCCACATTTTCCAACGCACGCTACACATGCAATGCTGTCCAGATCGGCAGTGCAGCACTACAGGTGTGTCCCTTCGCACGCGCTGCCCACGGTAAGAGCTTCTCATCAACACCACCGTTTCACACGCGCCTTCTCGTGGTCATCGAGTCTCTCTTCATGTCAGTCTACTTACGCCGCAGCACACCTGCTTACTTAATCAGCTCATGTTTACTACAATTCATATTGCTACCAAAGCCGCTCACCTTACTTCGTATGACATTGCTGTGTTGCTATCGCATTCATTGCTTCGCCCCTAGGGTGAAACTGTGACATTTTTTTCTTCCACTTTTACCACACACCTTCATAGAGTTTAGACCCGGTCTATCAACTCAAGACACCATGATTTTAATTAAGCACCAAATCATTGATGTCCCCATTAGAAACGCCAAGGCCATTCTCAGGTTGGATCTCGAGAAAGCGTTTGATAACCTATCTCACCAATATGTTGTGGACACCGTTTCCAAACTCAACCTCGGAGCTAGATTCCACACGTACGTCAAGTCATTCCTGTATAATAGTACAGCTACGCTCCGATGTGCCGACCTCTACACGAAGACACTCTCACTGGGGAGCAAGGACACCCCCCAGGACTCGGTCGTCTTCCCTATGCTTTTCAACCTTGCCATGGCGGGACTTGCCGAGAAACTCGGACAGATCCAGGGGCTCGAGCAAACCATATACGCAGACGACATCACCATGTGGGTCGCCAAAGGAACCCCGGGCATGGTGCAGTACATCTTGCAAGAAGCACTGAACGCCGTTGAAGAATTTCTAATTTCCACAGGACTCAGATGCTCGCCTACCAAGTCGGAGCTGCTCGTACGCAGACCCACGCAGAAGGGCCGCAGGCCATACTCAACAGACTTCGATTACAATCATAAAATTACCGTGCGAACCAATTCAGGTCACGCCATCCCGTGCGTCGACAAAATCACAGTCTTGGGTATCATCGTAGAGACTAGAAACGTCAATGCCTCTACGGTTCAGAAGCTCATCACCAACACCAACAACGCTATCGGGCTCATCAGAAGAATTGCCAATAGACACAGGGGCCTCAAGGAACATAATATCGTCGAACTCATACACACGTTCGTCACCTGTCACTTCACATACGTTGCGGCAATGCTCATTTGGTCAAGATCCAAAAGAGACAGACTCAATGCGCAAATCAGATAGGTCACCAATCAAGCCCTCGGCATTGCAACCCCCGCAGCGTCTGCGTAAGCAGGCGTTTCGTGTGTTCCGACACCACGTACCCGAGCACACGAGGGTTGGACCCTCCGCGTGTAGCCTAGCGTGGCTTAGCCGTGTCTGCGGAAAGGGGGATCCTGGAGGTTGAGCTAATGCCGGGTGTTTCGACCTTTAAGGCCCCCCGACGGAGGCAACACACCTCTTTGGCCTCTGCTTTACATAGACGGCACCCCCGGACTGACCCACCCGGGGGAAATCGGTAGTTGCCTTTTCCTGGCTCTCTCTCCAATCTTCGTCTTTATATCATGATCATAGTGCACCTCATTAGCCATTGCCATAATTTTATTACATATACATTTTACGCATTTTACAGCGGTTGTTTTTAGGCCAGTTTACTACCACGACACGTCTACCTTTCGCAATAATTTGCTCCATTGTCAACTCATGAACACTGGCCTGGCGCTCTTTGGCCATATCTGGCCCTTGCGCCATTAAACACCAAACCTCATCATCGGCATTCCAACCAGCACCAGCAACGAGAAGCTGGGGCACCTGGGCATGCACAACACCCTGGAAGAAATTTCCGAGGCCCAGCAGCGCGCCCAGCTTGCTAGGCTTTCGACGACGCCCCCGGGGCGCACGATCCTTGCGAAGCTAGGCTTTGCTCAAGGAAACAAAGGAAAAGACTTTGTGGACCTCCCACGGGACATCCGCGCTAAGATCACGGTCTGACCTATACCCAGAATCGTACGCCCCGAAAACAACAGGGGCAGACGACAAGCGAGAGGACAACTCCTCCTTAACTAAGCCTTGGTAAACCGTGAACGCTCTGCCTTTGTGGACTCGGCGGTATACGCGGGAAAAAAAAAGCTTTCGCAGTGGCGGTGGTGGACGCCCGTGGATCCACAAGACATGCGGCCACGTTAATCGCAAGGAAGCCTGAACAGGCCGAACAGGTTGCTATCGCCGTTGCGCTGACCAACGTCAATATTTCTCACATCTACAGCGACTCCATAGCCGCTATTAGAGCTTTTCAAAAGAGCACGGTCTATGCACAGGCTCTAAGCATTGTCACAAAGAAAGGGAATAAACACCACGTCATATACTGGTTCGCGGCACGTCCCCAACCTTAACGACACGGCACCCGAGGCTACGCGCACGCCCTTACAGACCACGTGGCTTCACCCGACCACTCGGAGAACAAGGACGCCCCCACTACGTACAATGAAATCACTAAACACTACAATCTGCAACGTAGTGAGTATATCACGCCACACCGCACGCTCACTCGAGCACAAGCGGTAACACTCACAATGCTACAAACAGACACATACCCCGCGCAAAACAGAGTACACCATTACATGTCTGAGCTCTACGACAAGCCTTATTGCACCAATTGTAATACATCCCTTAACGTTTATCATTTACTCTAGCCGTGCTCGCAAGCTCACATAAACTCCGAACCAGAAAAGCGCAAGTTTGAAGGAGTAATCCGTAGCGAAGGACTCACTCCCCAACTCTGGGCCGTCCAGCAGGTCCATGACGCCGCCAGGAAGCTCAACCTCCCGGTTCCGTCGTAGGAGACGCCCACTCCATGAAAGCTCCAACGCTCTCGTGGCCTGCAGGCCCTTGAATAAAGTTGAGTTCATTCATTCATTCAACACTATCCTCACCACGACGATAGATGTGGCCAATGCTTTTAAGGATCACTATTCTTCTACTTTTTGCGCCTCCCCCTCTTCCTGCAATGCACCTCTGTTTACTCGTACTTCTCAATCGTTTTTTTTTCCTTTTCCTACTTGTGCCTCCGAGGTTCGTTCTGGTATTTCAGGATAGAAATCTAACGGACCTGGGTTAGACAACATTCACTCAAAGCATAATAAATCTGTAAGATCTCTGTGGCCCTCGTTCTATGCCACATTTTTAACCGATGTTTCAAAACTGATGTCTTCCCAAAAAATTTAAGTTGGCAAAAGTAGTGCCTGTTTTTAAGAAAGGTGATCCACTTAAAATGGTAAAATTATAGACCCATATCCGTGCTTTATTATCTCGATAAAATCTTGGAAAAACTAATCGAAGTAAGGCTATCGAAATATTTTAGTAAATTTAACATACACTCCATGTAAGTTTGGCTTTAGGGCTGGTCTGTCCACTAATATAGTAATTGCATTTTCACTAACTAAATGAGATCATTTATTGATCACGGTAAGCTTCCAGGATCTATTTTTATTAATTTTTCTAAAACCATTTGACAGCGTTGACGATTTAATAATTTTTTTCTAAATTCGAGTACTATGGAATAACAGGTCCTGCACTGACACTATTACAGAGCTTCTTTCTTAATAGGTTCCATGCCGTCTCTATCAGCAACTAGACATCTAGTCTTACCCCTAATAATAGAGGTGTTGCACAAGGTTTGATTTTAGGTCCTTTATTATTTTTGATATATAATTATGACTTATCCCTATGCCTTAACTTTTCTTCCTGTTTACTCTATGCAGATCCACGACTCTCGTATCTAACCTTCAAGTTGACGTAACCTCTCTCGAAGAGTGGTGCAAATACAATAGACTCCAGATTAATTCATCCAAAACTAGTTCCATGCTTTTTCATACACCCAACAAAAATTGCTAACTATTTCCTGCCTCTACGTCAACTCTGTAGCCCTTCCTTTAAGTCATCATACATCAACTTTAGGAGTTATAGTTTATAACCATTGGAAGTATCATCCATATATCAATTCCGTTTGTAAAAAGATTTCATATGGAATTAGGGCATTGGTAAAATGAAGAAAGTGCTTTAGCATAAACACTCTTAAAGCACAGTAATATGCAATCATTCCCAGTCATCTAAGTTATTGTATTACATCATGGGGTAATTTTTCATCGCATCCTCGTTATCGACATTTTTCCTCCCGTCATGTTATGTAATCCTAACTAAACTAGCTTTTCGGTCCATAATAACCTTCTGCATAAAACGCTATTATGCAATTTCTTAACTCTTGCGTTCCGCTTTGTTAACTCTGTGTTTCATGATGACTTTGTAGGTGATTCATTAAGTATTCGACGCTATCTTTGTTAAGACTAACTTCTTGAATTTGGTTTGATTATTATACCGAGGGGGACCCAAAAAAATCCGGACTGAGAATGCGCTGCCATCCGTAGACGTAGTACAAAGTTCACCCGCTAGATGGGGTTAGTAGAAACCTTCACGAAACGTGTGGGTGAACGTGCTAGCGAAGTGTTGTGTTTCTCGGGCTGTTGGCGTGTTCCGCCTCCGAAGTCATTATGCCAACGTTAAAAGAACAAAACGTGTGTGTGAAGTTTTGTTTCCTGCTTAAAAAATCGGCAACGGAGACTCGCCAATTGCTTCAAGAGCCTTTACCAGGAGGATGCTATGAGCCGCGCACAAGCTTTCGACTGATTTGGGCGGTTTAAACGTGGTGAGGTGAGTGTTGAAGAAAAGCCTCATTCTGAAGGTTGGCATAATGACTTCGCAGGCGGAACGCGCCAACAGTCAGAGAAACACAACACTACGCTCACACGTTGACCCACACACTGACGCCGTCTGCACAGTGAAGGTCTCTACTAACCCTATTTAGCGGGTGAACTCTGTACTACGTCTACGAATGGCAGCGCCCTCTCAGTCCGTTT
Source organism: Dermacentor silvarum (assembly GCF_013339745.2). NCBI lineage: Eukaryota > Metazoa > Arthropoda > Arachnida > Ixodida > Ixodidae > Dermacentor > Dermacentor silvarum. Next base: position 51,183,034 of record NC_051160.1, read on the forward strand.
TTTTTTAATCCACCCTCGTATGTTAGCTTTATGAGTTTTTTAGCGTACTAGCATATAGGAGGTCCGCCTGCGGTTTGTAACCTTGGGATCTCCTTCTGCATAATTACCCAGCATTGTATTCTCTTATTTTACCACAATACAGATTAACTGATTGACTGATTGACTGAATCTTAGCGGAACATAGGCCAACTCGGCCACTGCCTGCTCACCAAATGTCCCCACCAGTGCTATGTTCCCGTCAGTTCATATCCCGGAACTACTGACTTAATATGACGCTAATATCTGCCCCAGAATCAATGCTGCCGTGAAACTCAAACCTGCCACACGCGAGGTTTAGTCTAGACAGCGTGGAAAATAAAAGTTCTCAGTACGTGTTTCCGAACCACCATCCCCACACCGAAATCAAAAAAAGATGTCTGACTAATGGAGTAGCACACGAGGAATAAGGATTATAAACAGGGATAAGGTGCCTCAGAAAGGCTGGCCAACGTTTCGATAGGAGGACCTATCTTCGTCAAAGGCGGCCTGAGCACGGCTTATATTTGATAAAGCAAGACTCTATATACTACAAACAAGTTTTCGTTCACCTCGCGAGAGAAAATATACAGAATCATGCCTCATACACAAGTTTAAATGCCTGGACCCGACAGGGATGAATTTATCACGTGGCAACTTAGAATCGCTAAAAGCAGTAACATAAACCTTAAATTGTTATACCATTAACAAAGGCGCAAAACAAGTTAAACCTCCAGCTAATCTCGATGCTCAACCTCACCTTTTCTTCCATTTCTAGTTCTTCCCTACATCTCCCCTACCACTCAATTTATTATCCTCCTCCATGGCTTTACTCATTGATAAAACCATACGAACGCATTTCCAGGTACACCTGTCCCCTCCGTGTTTGTGTTTCAAATTATATTTCTTCTGCTGTCACTCTCCTGTGCCGTTTTTCCCCCTCAATTTCACCTATTCTTCCATTTCCAGTTCTTCCCTGCATCTCCCCTACCACTCAGTTTATTATCGTCCTCCATGCTTTTACGCATTGATCAACCATACGAGCGATTTTCCAGGTACACCTGTCTCCCCCCCATGTTTAAATTTGTAATTATATTTTTTCTACACTGTCACCCTCCTGTGCCGTTTTTTTTTCTCCACACAAGATCCACACCGAGACAGTCCAAAATCCCAGACGCCAGGATACCTTTTCGGCGCCTTGACCACACAGGGTCTCGCCAATTCTGTATACCGCCACGACGACTCCTACGGCGAACTAGTGAGGCTAACGTCCCTTGACGGACCAAGCTGCTCCCTGTCAACCACAAAATTACCCGATGCCTTGATGCTACGTTACTCAAGTCATGCTTTCAACTCGTATTGTCACTTGCACACTGACCGGCTCTTCAGGGACCAGAAACGCACGCCGACCACGACACCTCCGAACGCTCACTCGCCTCTCGCTCCCCCAACCCCCTCTGACGTTTTTTTTCTTTTTTTTTAATGTTTCTTTTCTCTTTTTTTCTTTTTATTTTCCGCTTTCTCGCTCTCCCGCTCTTGTCCCCTCGTCTTAGAAACCGCGCCTAGCCAGTCAAGCGCCAGCGCTCATTTTCTTTTCAGTCTCTCCCTTTACAGCCAGCCACAGCCGACATCGACGTGACGTCACTCCACTAACCCTTTAAAACTAACCCGCCGAGGATGACGAGGGCGCCTTTGACGAAGATAGGTCCTCCTATCGAAACGTTGGCCAGCCTTTCTGAGGCACCTTATCCCTGTTTATAATCCTTATCCCCACACCGAGCACACTGCCATTGTCTCAATTATCGTTCCGTACCGGATTTGCTCCGCCTGCCAGCGCCGTAGGGCAGTATCACGCAAAATGCTCCAAGGAATTATATACAAAGCACTGCCTCCTCTTTTTACTGGCTGTCTTGGTCACCCCTAGTGATGTCTTGCGTGCATCAGGAAACGGTTTCAGCTTTTCATATCCCGCTACCTAGCCTGAGTTGGCCATTCCCCTCTTGCTTTCTTTGGAGTTCGGCAATCTCTAGCAGGAGCATTAGTTCGTTCTGGATGGCAAATAAATGGGCTTCCGAACGCACAGTTTCACGAAGCCTGTCTTTTACCTCCAAATTTCTCAATTACTAAACGCTACAAATTTTGCAGCCATTAGGATAGGTAATTTTCAAGTCTTACTGCAAATTGTGACCATATGTCTCACCACTGCGTTTCTTGGACTGTGTAAACAGGCTGTGAAACTCAGCGGAGGAAAATCGGAGTCATTTAAGCACGTATTTTTATAATATAATAATTCCTTTTTCGTCTGTACTCAGACGCACCACAAAGCCCATGGTTCTATCACTCATTCGAGGCAACACCAGCCCGGCCCTCCACTCAGGTGGCACCTTGTAACAATGAAATGTCACCTCAACATCGTGGAACCATGATGGAACGAGTGATTCCTGAGTAGGCGTGGACACCAACGCGTCTTTCAGAAGGCTTATTTACTTTTACCTCCAGTCCTAACTCTGACCTGCCCCTACGCACAGCATTTGCAGCGGTGCTGGCACTGTTCTCATTTCGAAGCCGTTCCATGGCTAGTTCTATTTCCGTAACTCAGAGCTGCATTTGAAACATCGCCGTTTGGGTAAAGCCTGACACTTCCCCGGACTATGATGTGTCCCCTAGTCGTCTTGGTATTCAAACCCACATCCATATGCCACACACTCTCGTCAGGTTCATTTCCACTAACCCAGGCACGACGCAAGTTATACCCACTGATTATAACATGCTGCGAGCCAATAGCCGAATGACACACAGTCCTGAACTCCTAGCAGTGCCAGAAGTAGGGGCTTGGCCTCTTCGATTGACGTCTGAGATCAGTTTGTCACCAGTCAGTCCTTGTATACTCTTATACCAGGATGGCTGTTTCCTCCAGTCTTCTCAGCAGGACAACCTGCCGACGGCGCCAGTGATGTTCGCGAGGCCCTTTTTACCGTGCTGACAACTACTGAGAAAGCTGGATCTTGTACATGTCGCTGATGATAGCAGACTCAGAGTGGAGTAATTGCGGCGTGTTTATTGAATGATGCGCACTCGGAGCGTTCCGAAACCCGCATCCCTAGACCCTACCCTAATGTCTGCTTAAAACCCTCGCTCCAGCAGTGTTGCCAGGTCCGACGAGGTGGCGTAGCCAAAAGCTAGGGAAGTTGTAGCCTAAATGTAGCCAACCACAAAAAAAGTAAAAAAAAAATCGTAGACAACTATAGCCATTTTTATTAGCAGTTTCATCTGTGTATACATTTTCACCTTCGACTAAGGCAAGCCTTTTTTTGCACAACCCGTCGTAACAAAATGTCGGTGCCGGGGTAACGGTCGGCCCTTGACATCAACGACAGTGACACCATGCTTGCACAGAACACTTTTTGGTTGGGCCGGGAAGCGCTTAAGTTCCGGCGAATCGCTGCAGAGGCGAAATCAGTGCTTTTATTTGATGACAGATAGTACTAAGTCATTATTTTTAGTTATTTACAGTAATATTAACTACGAACTCTGCTTTGTAGCTGTCGTTAACACAAAATAATGTTCAGCGTCATCGATCTCTCACGTTATCTCTGCCTACGGCATAGAACTTCAGCTGTCCAGCGATCTGCGACGTGCTCATGCCTTCTTTTATGAGCTAAAACAAGTATTTCGCGCTATGATATATTGTGTTATTTGTCTCATTGTCGTATCTTGTTTTTTTAGTTTATCTTTCAATTAGCTTTGCCCGGGTTAGCTGGTACAAGCTCTATATACTGTCCATTTACGTCAACATGGCCGCCATCTTAGGTCTCTAGTACGGCAAGAACAGATGCCACTAGCTGTCTGAATCGGTGTAAGCGAAGCTTTAAAAGATTACTGCGCAAAACGTCAGACCAGTGTAAGAAGCGCGTAGTCGTTTTTGGCGACGAGCACGTCCCGAACGTAACTCGCTCGAAATGGTAAAAGCCGCGACGGCGCACAAAGCGCAAAGGTAAACAACAAATTGATAACAGTGGTTATGCTGTGAAAACCGGTTACTGCCAAAACGCAAACCAGGTTGATGTGCTAATAAAGTTTTAGAATAGGGGCCCCCAAAGTTTGGGGCCTCAAAGAGCTTTGCCGGTGTGAGAATTGGGGCATGCAGGAGTGAAGAGTTTTAGAATAGGCGTTTTGCGTTTGCGGATTGCGTGTTGCGCTTGCAGCGTCACTATGGTGTCAAAAAAAGCTGTTATAAATAAAAAAAATAAAATATACCATTTTATAAGAAGAGTAATTTAGATTTTAGTGTTTTGTGTTTAATTACACATTAGAACTTATTCTATTAGCAGCACGCAACTTCTTGAGCTTAGTTCTGAGTAACCAACATTAAGTATACCTTCACCCAGCCCAGTCAATCCGTGTTAGGCCCATGTGTCATGAAATCGACAATTGAATTTGGAATCAGCGGCGTCTAATGAATCAATCTTCATTACACATGTTAGTTGAGCGAAAGCGATAACCGCAATTACTTCTCTTATAGCTTAAGAACTCTGCGCGTTACCACGAATCGAGCCCTGTTTGGTGCTAGCTCTTAGAGCCGTCGCTTCGATGGGCGCCACCATGTTTGTTCACGAAAGCTTTTGGGGCAGCTTTTGGGTATCCCGCAAAATCCATGAAATAGGTTGCCCGACGCAAAGTTCAAACACAGTTTTGCGTCTTGCGCATACCCAGTGGCTTCGACGCTATTTCTTTGGAGCCCCAAAACGTTTGAGGCCCCTATTCTAAAACTCTCTAATAATTGCTGAGGTTTTACGTGCCAAAACCATGATATAATTGGGAGGCATGGTGCAGTGGGGGACTCCGGAGTAATTTTGGCCACCTCGGGTTCTTTAACGTACACCTAAATCTAAGTCAACGGGTGTTTCTGCATTTCGCCTAGATCGAAATGCGGCCGCCGTGGCCGGGAATCAAACCCGCGTCCTCAAGCCAGCAGCGCGATACCTCACTAGCTAAGCTAACACGGTGGGTGAAGTTCATGTGACGTGGTGCACTGATGTCATCAGGGCAAACTTGTTTCAATATTAGCAGAATGACTGTCTGCATCCGCGACGTTACGGGCAAACCATCTAGAAGTAAAAGCACCAGAACCCACCTTTGGCTCGAGGTCTTGCTCCTGTTCTTTTTTATACGTTCTCGCATATTTGGCCCACTTCCCCATGTTTGGATTCTCCTCTCTGAGGAGGATCGGATCTTACGTCCACCCTATCGAAATGAATCTCTAACGTAAGCACGAACAAAAATTCATCTAGCAGGAGAACGAAAATGACAGTAAAGCTTCGCGCGAGAAACGTGGAGTATATAGGTCGAAAGCTGTGCCTGGCGGGATACTTCACCCAGAAGACATGGCCATGAACACACTGGAGCGTTTCATCTACCTGTGCTTCCCTTCTTTCATGTCGGCGCCACGATCGCCTGACGGCCCCGACCCTATGTTATTGCTCTCACTTCCTGAGCATAGCCATGTTAGTACAGTGTAGTGTGGAAAACCCACTACTCCCAGGTTCATCCCGATGACCGGGTATCTATCAATCAAAAAATCTAAAAACTTTATTTCATCCACAAGTCTGTTTTTTTGTGGAAGACGGGGGCTCGAAAAAAAGTGGATCTATCCACTTGAGATGCTTCAAGCCCCCGTTTACATGGCATACCGTGAGAGCGTGGAAATACAAAATGTTTTTGCACGTTGTACAATGATAAGTCCCTAAGGCATTCATGACAATAAATCGATCCATGCTTTATACAATTTTAACAATGAAAAAAAATAATTCGGATATCTCGAATTAAATTTTACATAATGTGTAGCTTTCACACAAAATAAATTCATCAATTCTTTGCAACGAAAAATGCCTTGATTGCACAGTTCCCAGTTGTTTCTAATTTCATTCCGTATTGATGAAGTTCGTTTAGTAGCTTTGTAAGCGTGTGGCGAAGCATTTGTTTTGTTCACATAATGTGTGTAAAGGGTATTTTGCAGATATCATCACTGCGTTAATTATACGACCTTGTGAGTGGTGTCAACTCTGAAGTGTACGTAGAAGTCCGTCTGAATCGTATTTATACTTTCTATCTAGGTTTAAAGGGGACAACTTATGCACATTTACAAGATTGTATTTTATAAATAGAAGTTTTATGTGCGCAGTTTTTTGAATGCGTGCAATGTGACGAAGTGCTTTCTTTTGTAATAAAAGCAGCTGGTTGAGGTTTGTTAACGTGGTTGTGCCCCACACTAGACTGCAATAATTTAAATGGGAAAAAGTAGTGCGATATAAATATGAAGTTTGGCAGCTGTTGGTAAGTGGAACTTGAATTTCGCCAGAATTCCTACTGCCTTTGCAATCTGCAGAGCAACATGGTTAAGTTGGATGTCCCAAGACAGATTCTTTTGGAAAACTTCACAAAGTGACTTTACTGAGTCAACAATTTCTATACGTGAATTCCCTAAGATTAGATTCAAAGTGGGTGCTGCTGTGGACTGTCGAGGTGTGAAGATAATAGCTTTTGTCTTAGCAATGTTAATTTCAAGCGAATTTATTATGTTCAACCTGTGTAAATCGCGGATGGCTTCATTTACATTACTTTGAAAAGTTTCATGACGATGACTGCGAAAAAAATTGTTGTATCATCTGCGTAAGTTATGTACTCTGTGCCGGGGTTACCTTGTGAAATGTCATTTATATATAAATGAAATACAAGTGGTCCAAGTATGCTCCCTTGGGGGACACCTGAGGTAACTCCTTTGCACGGAGATAAATTTCCCTGAATGTAAACAAATTGCATTCTATGTTGCAGGTAGGATGTTATAAGCGCGAGCGGGATGCCTCTAATTCTATATAATTCATGTTTTTTTTGTTAGTGTTAAGTGGTTTAGACGGTCGAACGCCTTCCAAAGTCGATGTATATACCAGCTATCAGGCATTTTTCATCGAAGGCCTTTAGAATGATTTCATTTTGCATGACAAGGGCAAGTTCTGTAGACCTGCCTTTTTTTAATCCGAATTGGGTGCGGCTACTCAAATTGTACTTGTTGGCAAACCTAATTATTCTCGCGTACATTATTTTTTCTAAACCTTTGGAGAACACTGGCAGTATGGATATCGGCCTGTAATCTGATAAGTAATTTTTTCTCCGCCTTTGAATATCGTAATAACTTTTGCTATTTGCATTTTCTTCGGAAGAACACCTGTCGAGAGAGAGAGAGATTATAAATATGTATGAGCTGTGGCAGTATGATGCCAAGAACGTACTTTAGTGGCCTGATTTGAATATTGTCAATATCATACGTTAAATTGTTCTTAAGAGATTAATTTTGCACACGTTATTTATTTCACACTCAGTGGTGGGATTCATATATATGCTCGTAGAATCTCTCGAGATCCCATTTACTGCCTCCGGAGAATGAGAGCTAGTGACTAGATTTATTAAGTAGTGAATAAATTCTTCAGCTAACTCAGCTCCTTGTTTAAGTTGATTGTTCAGCGTTACATTATGAACCTCTCCATTTTTTATGCCCGATTTAGTAGCTCAATAATTTTCCTCCACATTAGGTCTAATTTCTGTTTTCTCCCTATATCAGAGTACTGTAGAGATAGTTTCGCTTTGTATTCCGTAATAAGGCATTAGTTTTGTTTCTATGTGTGCGAAATATGTCCGACCCATCCGTGGTACGCGCTTGGAGGAAGCTGTTAGAAAGCTTATCTTTCTTTTTAATCATCTTAAGGCACTCCTTATTTATCCACGGCTTAAGCATTCTTTATTTACTCTTTTGTGTATGATATAAGGAAATGACTTCCAGTATACCACACACAATAGGCGAAAAAATTCGTCATATGTATCATCAGAGGTGTGAGATATGCATACGGCATCCAATTTTATTTTTATAAGGTTATTGCGAATGTTCTAGCTGCAATGTTTTTTTCGCAAATATCTTGAATTATCTTGGTTTATGGAAACGTCGTACGGTCTCGATTAAGCACTTTTGGGGCCAACAAAGAAATAGGTAAGTGATCGCTAATGCTTCATGCCAATACACCACCAATAACGTTGTGCTCTGGTAGGTTTGTTATTGTTTGTCGTGTGCATAACGATCAAACGGGGTGTATGTTGAAGTGAATCAAAGGTCAAAGCCACCGGCTCAAACAACGACGCAGAGAGGGAAGGGAAGGGTTGGGGGGGGGGGGGGTCATTTCGCGCACGCACACACGCACAGCCATGCGGCCGGCTGAGCCAGCTAAAACATAGCCTTCGAGATTTGCTTCTACCCTATCAGAGCCACCTCGGGAGCGTGAATTAGGGTGCCACTATAGCCCAAACAAAGCCAAGTCGCAGATTTTCAGTAGCCCCAATATAGCCACATAGCCAACTTGTACAAATCGACGCCAAGAATTTTGGTCCTGCATCCCAATTTCGTTACATATAGCCAAACCTGGCAACACTGCTCTTCAGTTCATTCATGGCTCTCATGAGCAAGATTCACGGTCCGGCGGTGAAGGCACGCACAGGAACGGCTCCAGTCGGCATGATGTAGGACCACCTTAGTCGTCGGGCCAAGGCGTCGCGCGCACTCCCACTCATAAATCCCCCCCCCCCCCCCCCCTGCTCGTTGAGTAAATGAGCGCGTCCGCCGCTGCTCGAATTCCCCGCAGTGGTTCGCGCCCACCGCACGGATGTACCAGGCGCCGACGGAGACTTTCCAGCCAACATTGCTACGGGAGTTCGAGGGCGCGCTTTCAGGGACATCCCGCCGAAGCAAGCTGCGACTCGTGCCGACCGCGACATTCCACCCGCAGTTCCGTTTCGTTAATAGGAGTCACAACAGTCGACCTCTGTGCCGCTGTATGCGCGTATTGTCACTGGCGTCGCATCGCACTGCCCAACAAACTATTGAGACGTCTTTTTTATGCCTTTTTATTAGCGCAAAAAAGTTGCTATTCTATACTATTCTACACAGCAGCTATTGGGTGTACAGCCTGCAATTATACGGATAAAGCTGTTTTCCGTATGGTGCGTATGTTTCATATTCTGTTTTACAATCCTTCACAGCCTCTTCAGGGTCTTTTGTTCCCACAAGCAGATGATAATGCACCACGTCTGAAAGAAATAATCAAGGTTCAGGCTCACGTAAAATAAAGATTTCTGTTAACTCTATCACAGAACTGCCAAAATGAGCTGCATATGAGGTTGAATATTCTGAAACTCAGCTTCAGAATATTCCACAAGCATCACAAGGTTGTAAATGTTAATAACACAGAAACAAGCAATGTGGTAGAATATCACCTGATGTGGGCTGCAATTACGAGTAACTTGCAACTCAGCCGGTTCGCTGCCAGTGTGCATTTTTCGCGTGTGTTTTTTCTGAGGTATGAGGTTCGCCCCCTAAGCGCTCTTTTTTATGATGCGTTTTTTGCAAAGCTCAGCTGCCGGCGAATGACTTTCGCTAGTTGTATTAGCAGGTGATCATGGATATGATTCCGGAGCAAGTAATTGCAACAAGCTGCTTTGTGCAACGACAGCGTCGAAACTAATTCGAGCGGCAATACCAGCGCCTTTTTGTGCGTCCTCTTGAAATCGACAATATAAAGGGGAAAATGTGGCAATGAATATATTAACGATGGCTCGCGTTTGAAATTCACGTAAAATTGATTTATCCTCCCGCTACTCTCTCCTGCAACAGCGTGGTAGGAACAAAAGCGGCAAAACCTGTCTATAAAAGTCAATAACAAAACTGTACGTAATTACACGTCGGAGTGTGACAGCTTTTCGACGACACAGTGGCTGCTAGGCTGAAAGGGCGAGTGCAGAATATTGCATCGTCAAACAGGTAAATCCTAATGCCTATAAAGTTGTTGCCAAAAGTAATAAACCCGTAAATCTCCCCCGCCCCCACCTCATACCCCCCCCCCCACACACACACACACATATATATATATATATATATATATATATATATATATATATTGCTACACGCGTGTGGTATTTGGTTGTTTGAACGAGGCGCGCGGGCGCCATCACTCGGGAAAAGAAGAGGAAGCAGGAGCTGGGCTCGCGCTATGAATCTAACCGGTCAGCGCTGCAACCACTGTCGTAAATACAAACTGTAAGTAGTTAGTAGTCTTATTGACTCGTTCTTTGCGTAACAGTCTGGTGCAGGTGGAACGTTCGCAGTCCTCGCCACGGAGCTCCAAAGCGGCCGCACCGTCGTCTTCTCAGCCATGGCTTCCGATGGACACACCTCGTCGCCTCCTACACCTGCGGCGCCCACCACAACGTACGTTACGGTTCATATAGTCTCCGGGATCCTGGGACATTCTCCGCCCAAAATGGCGTTGATGTCGACGACTGGCTCAGCATGTATGAGCGTGTTAGCCGAAGACACCACTGGGACCCTACCATCATGCTTGCCAATGTGATCTTTTATCTGGACGGGACACCGCTTGTCTGGTTTCGCACCCAAGAGGTTGAAATATCCAGCTGGGACACTTTCAAAGAGAGGCTTCGCGACCTATTTGGCAACCCGTCAGGTCGCCAACAGGCTGCGCGAAAAGAGCTTGCTTCCCGTGTCCAGTCGTCGACAGAATCGTATGTCTCCTACATACAGGAAGTGCTCGCGCTTTGCCGGAAAGTCGACGAGCACATGACCGAGGTTGACAAGGTGGGCCATATCCTAAAAGGCATCGCGGATGACGCCTTCAATTTGCTCGTCTATAACGACGTCTCTACTGTCGACGCCATCGTCACAGAATGCCGCCGCTTCGAGGTAGCCAAAAGCCGGCGCGTCGCCCCACAGTTTTCCCAGCTCACAAACACCCCTGCCACGTCCTCTTGCTCCGCTCTTCCTGCCACACGACCATTTCAAGAGAACGTCAGGCGTATCGTTCGCCGTGAGATTGAAGTGGCGAGTCCGGCCCCCCTCATCCTCGAGCCCTCCACGGTACCTTTGACCCAGCGGCCCCTACTATTTTCGTTATACAAGCGGTTGTGCAGCGAGAAATTGCAAACCTTGGCATCCCTACCGCCTGCTATGTCTCCCGACCTGATTCGGCACCCATTATTATGTCCACAACCTTTAATGACCAGTATTTTGCTCCCAGACCACGCAATCCTGCTGAATGGCGAACACCTGACGACAAACCGATCTGCTTCCGCTGCCACCGAGTTGGTCACGTATCCCGCCACTGCCGCACCACCTGGATTCCGCCGTACTGGAGCTCATTCCCTCCTCCTGCCCCATACGCCGACGCTCGCTGTTACTCCCCTCGCCGTCCGTACCCTACTTCTGATGCACCTGACAGCCGCTCCTCCGGGCGATCGCCGTCGCCTCAACGCCGTCGCTCCCCGTCGCCCCAACCTCACCGCTTTTCTTCGCCAAACCGCCGGACGGAAAATTAGGCCATGCAGCTCTTGGAGGTAGTGCTCCATCACGTTCGTCCTGTTGAAATCCGACGAGTGTTCCATTCTGATCTCGGTTACATGCTATGGCTTGACTGACTCGCCCATCACCGGCAAACAGCAAAAACAAGGCGCGGCTTTCGGAAACGGAAGCAGGAAAGGTAGGTGACGATGTCGGCGCGGCTACTACCTTGCTGCGCAGGAGACGTTGCGCCATCTGTAGCAGCCCACACCAACTGGGCCAAGCACCTCAAATCATTCACATATGAAAAATAAAAGGCTGGAGTTTTTCTTAACCATTTATTTTTTTTTAATTGGGTCAAATTAGAACTCAGTATGTGTTTAGTTTTTTGTTTCATTTCATATCGTAAGTTCTTTTTTTACGCTTCGAGAAAGTAAACGACAAGCAATTGCGAGAGTCACAGACAGTCACGTACTTAAAGTGCCAACTACAGAGACATGGTGAAAATACTATTGCTGCAACATAGATTCCAATAAGGCCTTTAACAAGTGATCTCTACTTACGTCGGGTGGTGGAGCCAGCTTTGTTCCCTAAAGGTAAAACAAGGATTTATATTAGTTAAGGTGTTCTGTTTAAACAACTGCCAAAAAGAAAATAATAGTCATTGATTCCAAGAACCAGCAAATGTCCATGTGGTAGGAAGTTCCACGTCCTTAACAATTATTCAAATAAATGTTCAACATTCATTTGGTGACATCCTTTTCTACCGTGGTCTTTTTAAATAACAAGCGCCCCTGAGGACATAAACACGCTTACGCACACAAACACAGACACACGCAGATATATACATAGGTCGGCAGTGTGGATACAACTCACCCTCACCATAATTTCTTCCGGGCCCCGCACTCACTGACGTTCACGCTCACCTCCGCTAAAACTCACAAGCACTCACTCACGTTCACACTCACCTCCACTCACACTCGCAGCACTCACTCACGTTCACGCTCACCTCCACTCACACTCACTGACACTCACTCGCACTCGCACTCACCTCCATTCACGCTCATTCGCACTCACTTCCATCCATACTCACTGGCACTCTCTCACACTCACCTCCACTCACTCACTGTCACACACGCACTCTTTTTCCCTTACACTCACTGGCACTCAATGCCACTCACACTCACTGACCCTCACTCCTACTCACACTCACTGGCTCTCGCACTCACTGGCACTCACTCGTACTCCAACTCACTTCCAGTCACACTCATTAGCACTCACTCGCATTCCCACTCACTGGCACTCACCGTACTCGCACTCACTTCCACTCGCACTCACCTCCACACACACTCACTGGCACTCACCTTCACTCACACTCACTGGCACTCATTTCCACTCACACTCACTGGCACTCACTCGCACACACCTCCACTCACACTCACTGGCACTCACTCGCACGCGCAATCACGCCTTTGAAATAAATGCGGGTGAGTGTGAGTGAGTGCACTCATCAGTGAATGTGCCGACCTATATCGCTCACAATTCGAGTATATTCAAAATGAAGCTTCCAATTTAGGAACTGTTACATCGGGAGTTCGCCAAGGCTGTGCTCTGGGCCCAGTTTTATTTTTAATACAATAAAATATTTTCCTTCCCGATTACATGGAACGATCCGTCTATTGGCTGACTATTGTATTTCGTATCGCAAAATTATCGCAGAGATGATCACCATATAAAAAATTAGCGTAGCTTGCACTGGAGGCGCAATGCTAAAGAGACAGGGGAGCCCATGGGCACCTCACTAGTCCTGGCTTTTTGGGCTAGGCTAACTCAACCCCAGCATTTTCCAGAATTATTTTATTATTGATCGATTATACATTAGTTATTGATTGGCTATCGATAGGCTATCGCAAGCTATTGGCCACGTACTCTTGTTCACTTCGCTGCTTACTCACACCGCGAGAGCAGACTTCAAGACGCCGCCTTGCGTGCATTTACTTTTATAAATTAAAAAGTCGCCATTGTCATAGCCTTTGATGACGCGAAAAGACATTAATATTGATTACAATAGAAACGCAGTAGCGAAAAGTGCTAAAAGTCGCAAGAAGTTTGCTAGTTTAAACCAATATTATGTCAAATAAACGTGTTTTTAATAGAAATGATGGTTCAAAACACAAATGCCAACACCACCCGAGAGCGATGCAAATACTATGAGCACGCGTTGTGAACGAAAGATTTTCATGGCCCCAAATGACAGCGAAAATGCGGCGATATGCATGCCTCTCGACTGACATTGCATAGGGCCGCTCATTACCATAATTCGCACGGCTCGTCGCACCAGAAATTATGGCAGAAAATCGGCGCAATGGCGGCCCAGCGCAACGTCACGGAACGTCAAAATGACGTTTACGAAACGGCCCTTCCTGTGAGGCTCTTCACGGCATATTCTTTCAGCCAAACAACAACTGACATTCCGGCTATCTTGGAACGCAACCACATATTCGCGAAATTGCAGATGCATTGCACGGGTTTCGGCACGCTACTGTCCACTTTCTTTTAAAGCGCTAAAGTTGCAAGATAAGTGCCAAGGACCACAAAGACTATTAGTCGATAAAATTTGCAGCTCCACGTCACGTTTCGTCATTCTGACGAAATAGCAAAATTGCATTTTGCAAAACTTCCGTTTCCCGGCACAAATTTCAAAGCACGTGACCTCTGGACAGCCAATGAGACAGCCAAGATGGCGGATAATTGCGGCCGTGCAGCCGTCCTGCGTATCCAGAATAGAGCCTATCCTTACCGCCTGAGAGATAACGGCTTTGGATGGCCGCGGCTCTACG